>NW_024582937.1:301642-317735 GCF_018398535.1 Haplochromis burtoni
TTTGTGTGTGTGTGTGTGTGTGTGTGTGTGTGTGTGTGTGTGTGTATGCGTGCACACATGTGTGCACATTACAAATATTGGATATCTCTTGTAAAGCAAACACAAGCAAGAAAGTAATAACATGCAAGTTTTCATGAATTCTGATGCATTTAATAATTTTCACTCTGCAAAGATTAACATTAGACAGGTTCAGTTATATTACTACATATATACTACATACACTGATCACACACAACATTAAAACCACTTCCGTAATACCGTTTAACCTCTAAATATGACTAGTGGCATGTAAAGGTAAGGCTCCCATAGATTGGACTTTTTCCAGGACATCCTTCAGATGCTCAGTTGAGTTGAGATCTGGAAAATTTGGAGGACAGTTAGAAAACTTTAACCCTAGTCTTGAATGAAATTTACGGTATGAAGGAATCATCAATCAAATTAAAGGGGACATGAAGGGGTGTAGATAGTCTGTAAGAATGTTTAGGCAGTTGATAAATCTTAAAGGATCAACTACATGAGTGCATTGGCCAGAGCATCACTCTTCCAATGTATAATAGCTTCCTGTTATGCACCAGTGTCTTTCCTGCATAACAGAGAAACACACCTCACTGAAAATGTGATGTATAAGATCACGCCACCAAGCATATAGATCCATTGTGTTTTCACCTTTCTCTCATAAGCAGCCGTAAGGCTTTCAGCAGTGGATGCTACAGGTTAGAATTCACTCTTCATGCAACCAGTTCAAACTTATCTTTTGTTGTATTTTTTGTATGTAATGTTCAAAACGTAGCATCTCAGTCATGTGGGATCAACTGACAGGACTGAGATGCTCTGACCAGTAGTGTAGCCATACCATTTTGGCTATTGGCAAAGTTCCTGACACTCTTATGCTTGCCAGTTTTTCCTAAATCTAACAAACACTAAGTGTTCTCTGGAACAGTATACCACATTCAAGGGTTTGCAATATTAGCAGTGATGTTATATTCTACTAACAGTGAACCCCAAAGTTAAAAAGGCTGTTCCTATGAATGGTAAAATTCAGTTAAAAGAAACTGTAGAATCTGGTGGAAGGGGAATGATAAAATAAAGTCAGATCACCTGGGATTTTTTTTTATTATTAAATTCTATACATAACCTAGAAAAAACAAAAACATATACAGTTTTGGTATAGATTGAACAAAATCTTTTGTCTTGTCACCTCAGACACATCCTCAGAGTGGCAGCTGAAAATCCAGATTGTGAGAGTAAAGTTTTTTATATCATCCAGACTTTACATTGTTTCCTTTGTGTCTGTCTTTCTTTCAGAGTTTATGTGAAGCATCATTTCCCGCAGTTGCTGCCTGTCCCAGGACACCTTGTTTATAAGCGCTATGAGATTTTTCTCTGCGAGTGACACTGTATGATGTTTGGAAAATGGAGACAGAATAAAGACAAAGAAGCAAAATTGTGCAGGATAAAATGCAGAGCTGTAAATGTCATGTACAGACACAGACACCACTCTCACAGTGTTATTTTCATCCCCCTCTTCAAAAGAGTAAACAGTGCGTTATGTGTCCGCTTCTATTTTCTGTCACATGGTGTACAACAATTCACACAGTGGAGATGAGGAAGAAAACACACAACTAACAAAATGACTAATGATTCAAATGAAAAAGGACTTGCATAATTTGTAAATAGATTTTTTAATGTTTTTCTCTTTCTTTTGCTTTGCTATGCAAGCCAAACCCAATGTTGTCTTTTTTTGTGATTTATTACCGTGAGTCCTTTTTTTCATTAATGCTCAAACTGTTAGCTTGTTTTGATGAAGCTACTGTATCATTGTATTTTTGCACAGAGCATTTTGGTGAAAATAAGCACAAACCCATTGTCAGCTAAGCTGAGGAGGAGAATCATAATGGCAAAGAGGGGAATCGAGAACATAAACAAAAAGACATGTATACTTGGCTGTGCTGTATTTTTTGTTTTTTTGAGAAATATTCATCTATTGAGAATTATGAGGCAAAAAACACAGGCGAAAACTAATATGCCAAAATAACTAACTGTGTTTCATACTTCTTTTGCTGGGAAACCTATTATGCATTATACTAAAAATGTTTCTCAACAAATGGTTAATAGAAGATTTTGTATGGTAACCAAGTAACACATCAGCTGTGATATCCAAAGCAAACACAAATGGAAATATACTTCTCTGCCATTCCCAGCATTAATCTCTGAATACATATTTATATATATATATCTGTTCCTTTTACAGTTACATCCAGTGACACGATGATAGTGCAATATTTAAAAATACAATATGACAGTTTGTGAAATGAGAAGATGACAGGAATTTGGAGCAGGTCACCTATAATGCATTGGATAGATTAATTAAAAATGTCCAATGTCACTTGTAGAGAAATAGGATGTTTTAATGACATGTGTTTACAATGTTAAACATCAAAGAAATGATACTGTTCAAATTTGTTGTTATGAACGACAGAGCAGAATGGTTATGGATTTCCACTATCATCAACATGTATAGACTTGAATGACTGCCAAATTGAAAGATGTTTTGTAAAGTTTTAAAAAAAAATACAGCCAATTATCATTTTCTGCCAGTGAGATTGGGAATGTGATGTCTTTACATTTGTTTGGATGGTTATGTTCTGACCGTTGTTCTGGTAATGGCTCTCCCTATGAAGAATCTTTACATGCCAGATTGGTTTGCCCTCAGGAATACACAGCCACATACAGTAGGGCCATTTTTTTTTTCCAATCCTATGATGCAAAATAAAATGTGTATGTGAAAATTAACGAATTCTCTTCTCACAATTGCCTGAGTTTGAAATATGATTTGTTTTTAACAAGAAATGCCCATTTTGGATTTTTCTGAAACAATTAACCAATTTTTACATTACAAATGGTTTTAAAATATACTCCACAGTTACAGTTTAAACTAAAGAAATGTCACTTTCTCTCTCTTCCTTATGATCATGCATAAATATATAATATTATAGGTATATGTATATATTATATTATATATATATATATATATATATATTTATTTAGGGGTGCAACGATACTCGTATCATATTGAACCGTTCGATACAGTGCTTTCGGTTCGGTAGCATATGTATCGAACAATACAACATTTTAATTATTTTATCAACTTTCCTTCCGGAGAGGGGCTCAGAGTAGAGCAGCTGCTGCTCCACATTGAAAGGAGCCAGCTGAGGTGGTTCGGGCATCTGACAAGGATGCCCCCTGGGCGCCTCCTGGGTGAGGTGTTCCAGGCATGTCCCACCGGGAGGAGGCCCCGGGGCAGACCCAGGACACGCTGGAGAGATTATATCTCTCGGCTGGCCTGGGAACGCCTTGGTATTCCCCCGGATAAGCTGGAGGAGGTGGCTGGGGAGAGGGAGGTCTGGGCCTCTTTGCTTAGGCTGCTGCCCCCGCGACCCGGCCTCGGATAAAGCGGATGAAGATGGATGGATGGATGGAACTTTTCTTCTGACGATGCTGTCTGTGTTGAGCGCTCAGTGAGATCTGCGTTCGACTACTCCGCCTAGGCTGCACTGTCGAGCGCAGATCCACTGAGCGCAGCACAAGCTAGCAAGACAGAAGCTAAGCTCGTTGCAACATGGCAAATTGAACCTCCCCCACCCTCATTCAGATCTGGCCTTTGGAACTATTTTGGTCTTCATGTGAAGTATGACCCTGAAGGTAAGCGCGTCATGGACAAAAGTAAAACAGTATGTCGGATGTGCCACGCAATGCTCAATTACATGGGTGGGAACTAGTGCGTTAGCGCAGTTAGCTCGTTAACGTGTTGACGCCGTCCAGCCCCACGCACGGGCGATCCGCGGTAGCTCGTTAACGGAGATTTGCCGTGTTGTGGCGTTAACGTCATTTCAGATTAACGCTGACAGCACTAGTGGGAACACAAGAATATGACTGCACATTTACGCCGACATCATCCTAGTGCAAAGACAAGTGGAAGCAGACAAAAACAACAAGCACGCATGCTACAAACTTTACCCGAGTCATTTAGACAGCCGTTAGCACATGATTCTCCTTATGGGGACCTGATATGTTTAATATGCTGCTGAGAATATAGCCCAGAAGAAGCGTATAGTATAGCTTTTATTTTGGAAAGAGCCATTTCTCTGTAATAAACTCTCTTTTCCAAAGATGAGTGATTTCTCGATCAGATAGATTTATTTTTTTATTACTTTGTTGTTTCAGCAACATTAAATTTAAAAACTGTACTTTTGAGTTAAAATATATATTTATAATTTTAATAAATGACAAATTAAAAAAGCATGAACATTTTTTTGTATCGAAAAAATATCGAACCGTGACACCAAAGTATCGAACCGAACCGTGAATTTTGTGTATCGTTGCACCCCTAATATATATATTATATATATATTTCAATTAACATAAAATATATATATATATAAAAGCTATGGTAAATTGTTTAAATTATCCAGGGAATCTTAAAACAAACTTTAGAAACCAGGCCAATTGTTCTTCAGCAATAATTCAAAAATAAGCTGCACACCAGTGCATAAATGTAAAAAAAAAGATGTATTATAGACAGTGTAACATCAATGTATCTACTTTTATAGGCATACCTGTATATGTAAAAATAGTGTACCCAAAAAACAACAAAAAAATACCTCTTTGCCTTCTTGTTAACTTTATCTGACGCTGGATTTTTTTTTTTCAGAGTTTCAGGCTCAACTTCCATCATCATTATCTCGGGACCCCATGACAGGTCCATGTTACACAGAGATAGCTTTTTTTGTTGTTGCTGGAGTCGATCGGCATTGTGGAGAGTTGCTTCAGGCAATGGTGCAATAGGTGCTATGCACAGGGTGGGCTAGCCTGTCAGCATTAGTAACTCGGAAATGGATGGACAGGGATTAGGACAGGCTGCAGATACTGTGCAGACAAGGAGTACAATGTTCAATTGACCATTTAAACGCTATATCCAACTGCTTAGGTTTCCAGAAGCGCCACAAGGACAGATAAATTAGCATCATGTTGACAATTTTGTCACACTTTCACTCAATTTAGCTACCTATCATCCCATCACAAGGACAACCCAGCACACAGACACAATCCCATCACCAAATGTGACTCCTCCTAATTTACCCAATTTGTACTACATGTGACTTTAATACAGGAGCAGACTCACAACCTAGCCCACAGAGCCCAATTACAAGGTCCCTGCATTTCAATACCTACACCTCAGTCTGATAAAAGCTATACATTAATATATCGGTCTAGCGGTGATGTTGCTGACTTTGTGGGTCATTATGGCTCTTGGTTCAATAAAAATTCAGTTTACTGTAACAAATTTATTGCTGAGATACATTTTCAGCCCTCAGGGGACCGATTTGGCCTGAAACTGCTGCACTTCTTCAGATATTGCTGCGAACAAATGAAAACTACTCATAATGAAGTCCCTGTTTTACTGTGGTACAAGTAGTAATAATGACAACAAAACAGCTAAAACAATTTGATTACAAAAAATGAAATAATCCACTCTGCATATTATTTGAACTCTAGTGTAGTAATAACACTATTATGAGAAAACAACACTGAACTGATTATAGAAGCTATATTTCATTTCTTAATGGAAAATCCATTTGGAAGTAATCTACTGGGTAAAAAGTTAAGTGTTCAGAGGAATCGTTGGTGGTTTGCAGGCTTGGCAACACTGTTGAATAAGTTTTATCTTTTAAGAATGTGTAGAGTATATGTTTTATAACATTTTGTATTTATAATAAATCGTAGGGCTTGAGATGTTATAGCTCTTCCAGCTTTTGGAGGGGATCTGTGCTACCACAAACTATGAAGCGCCTTGAGGCGACTTTTGTTGTGATTTGGCGCTATACAAATAAAATTGAATTGAATTGAACTAGCCAGGTTGCAGGTTGTTAGTAATTTCAGCTTGGTTTGTCACTTTAAACAGCAAAAGAGAAATATTAACAGTCTGCTATTTACACTGACAAAGTCAGCCTCACACAGTTCCTGTTAGTAGACATTTTTATTTAAGATAATGTCAACATGTAAAGCGATATTAACACATTTCAGTACAGGATATTCATATCTGTGGCGCTTTCACCCCAGAGCAGAGACAATTTTAGACACATGAAATGTCAGAAAAATCCATTTTCAGAGGAAATGTGGATAGAGTGATTAAAGAGCTTGTAAAGAGCCACTGTATAAATTGAAATGCAAAGAACATTATAAAGTCCAATATAAGCTGGTATCAGAGTGAGCTGCATTCATTATAATGCATTTTTGGTTTAGAAATAGTGTACATGACAGCTCAACCTTACACTAATTACACAGTAGCTGTTCAGATAGCACATGAACAGCTGTGCAATTTTTGTTTATTTTCACTTTCAAAGGAGAAAAAACAGAACTATTCGCTCACTTTTTTTTTTTAGATCGCAGTTCACCATGAGCGGTGTCATTTCATGAAATTTTCCCAACATGTGGCGGACAACCTTTTCAGTCTGAGTATGTGTAACCTTGCCTCGAAAGGCTGAATTGTGACTCATGACATTTGGCTAATTGCAACATTCAAACAGTGTGGTGGTTTACATGCACCCCACCTGAGACCACAAGTCCTGCTCTGTGGCTCCGCTACCCTGAGGGTAAGCTAAAGGCCAATGGCCTTCAGCTCCCTCAGTGGCCAATTTATTTTCATCTTGTTCACCCTAATGGTTCATCCTTCATGTTACCACTTCACATTGTGCCACCGACATGAAGCAGTGAAGCCTCTCCTGGCAGTCTGTGATACAAGGTATCTAAGTAAATCCAAATGGATGCCAATATTGATATGTATCTTTGTCCATGCCTACTTGATCTGACTCGCGGTGTACAAGTGGCAGCCAAGATAAGTTCTGCTGTTTATTCTTGGCAACAAAATCCATCTCTAGTTACTGGAGGACCCCAAGAGAGTAAAATCTGTATTTTAGCTTCTCTTGTTAGCTTGTCTCTGTACTATTGCCAAAATAGCTTTTTTAAGAGCCTTGGCTTTATTGTGTTCTGCTGTTCTCATGGGAGTTCCTTTGAGCCAGGGCAAGCCTGACATAAGAAGGCTGTTTTACTTTCACATGTATGTGCTAAAGGGTGTTTAGCTATGTTCACCTTGAAGTTTAAGATATGCATACACTGGCGATTTACAACCTGGAAGGCAAACATGATGATAAAGAGCATACATAAATGTAATGGAAAGTATGTACTCATATGGTGCATGTAGATTTTTTTTCCCCATATTAATGTATTTTGGGTTAGTGCAATTAAACTTTTTTAGAACAAAATAGAAACATACAGATGTTTTTTTTTTTCAAACAACATAATGTACCAATCATTACCATGAATTAAGACCCCCCCTCAAAAAGATTAATGGCTAATAATGATGTTGGTTGAAATTATTTGTTTGTATCAAACTGATAAATTGCCACTATATTATCCATTTGCTCTTAAAATATAAATGTTAGCAAACGACTTTCTACAAACTCTGCAAGAAACTTTCACTTTGTCAGAAAATATCACTTTATAATCTTCTTAACTAATTGCCAGTTTTAAAAATTTTGCCCTGATGCTAACTGTGATGTCACAATGAAGCTCTGGTATCACCGTGTTTGCTTAGAGTGCAGCTTTTCGACATCTTACCCCTGGCTTCTCATCTGCCACAGTAAGTTATGTCTTGGCACGGAGCGACGCGTCTTCCCCTTGCGCACAGTGAAATTTTATAGTGACAGACAGTGATATAGCTCCATAAACAAATCTGAATTATCCACTGCTGCAGTGAGCTCCGCCTCACCAGCAGATTCATTATCTCTGTCGCCTCCTAATTCCTTACCAACTGCCTGCTTTAAGAGAAAGTAATCTTCCTCAAACACAACTGTAATAAATTTAAAATCATAAATTTGCAGTCTGTTACTCGCCTCTCTCCCCACTCATAACTTCTCATTTAACACCTGTGTTCTACAGCCCTTAGTCCTCAACCTTGGCACCCTCCTTGTCACCAAGAATGTCAGCGGCAATGGAAAACACTGCTTCTCAGAGCTGAGAAAAGCTGCCTATCTCTGACACCACCTGTTTATTTCACCGCCGCGAAGCTAATCGATGTATTCATCACCTCAGGGCTTCTTTCCCACAACAGTGTTTTCTGCACATCCTCAATAAACTCCATTATACTGAAAATCCTGTTGCCTGAATGACCACACGTATGTGTTTGAGAGGCCAACCACCAATGAAAACACAACAAATTAAAATTCAACCTTTGAAGTTGATAAGAGGAGAAAACTGATCATCTAACTGAGATACAGTTGCGGTTCAACTGTTAGTTCAGAAGCGACATTTTTATTTGCAGCACAGCACTCAGCCATACTGCCTCTATAGATCTGTCCTCTTATAAAGAGTTGTTCAGAGTTGACAGCCATCAGTTTCATTTTTTTTCTGTCAGCCTCTGTGCAATTTTGCCACATTTGCCCTAGCTGTCATGGCTGCCTCTTTGTCAACAGATTGCAGAGAATCTGCTGGATAAACAGAGCAAAATTGAAAATGAAACTTGGCAGCTCACACACATACATGCACAGGCACACACGCATGCACATCCAGTATCTTAGAAACCAAGGCAAACACTTGAATAACCCACTGTAGACAGTTGTCCTTGGGGGGAAAAAATGAAAGCAGTCATTCATGGTGCTAAGAAATAATTTTTAGAGAAGGAAGCAGAATTACTCAGAGAACTTAATCTTGTCCTGAATTCAATGTAGTTACAATCAAAGTACTGAAATTATTAATGGAAAGGTTCTTTATTGCATGAATGACTTGATAAAATTATGTAAGTGTGTTCATTTAAATAGGGCCTGTTTGTTTAGAAATGGTTATATAATCATCGCCTTAGAGGTGAAGCTGTGCTTTCTCATAAATATATTACTAACACAGACATTTTAAAAAGTGGATGTAACTGCAGTGATGTCACCCATGTGTTTCTGAAGCCTCTAGATGAGCAAAACCACGCTGGTTGTAAAACCAAAAATGTGATAAGGAAGGGCTAATGATTTGTGACCGACAACCAATTAGCCAATAAGAGGGCTGTTTCATACCAAAGATAATCACTTACAAAACAGATAAAACAATTGAGTGGTACCATAAATTCACCAGGAAAGTGTTTACAAAGATAATGTATGAAATACATTTTCCCATAAACCTGTCTTTTTGCAACTACACACAATTGCTATCAGGTGTCTTTTGGATAGAATGCAGGTTAAGGTACTCCACTGGCTTTTTTGACTGTGTTTAATACTATCTATGACTAAGTTTAGTTCATATTTTTTTTAAACGCTATAGGAGAATTGGGATGGACATTACCTTCTGACTAGTTTTACCTGTCATATCGCTCAAGCTTTTCAAGAAATCCAACTGTAAATGAAGCCAACCTTTATGTACATATTGGACACATAATATCATCTCATGGTTTTATTGAAGGAAGGTTTTATTTACACATGAAGTGGTTCATTAAACCTTGAAAAGTAAAAGCACAATATTTGGACTGTTTTCAAACATGTTTTTCTCTTCTCAGAAAACGGAATATGTTCTGTTATTCTTCCATGCATTTAGTTGCCCCCTTCTTATCGTGTCCTGTGCAAAATCAATGTCTATAACTTTGTTTATGGCATATTGCAATGCATAAAGGTTTCCAAGAATGCTACTCAACTGAATGGCTATTTGTGCCACTTAACTAAAAGAAGTCTAATGGGGTCAGTAGAGTTCAGCTTGTATTAAGGAGCAGATGGTAATGCAAACTGAGGTACATTTTGTAGAGGAACATTTTGAGCTAATATGTATTACTAACTCCACAATGTTTCAGTATGGATTTCTTGCAAATTTTGAGTCTTTTTCTGTTGTAATGTAGCAAATGAATGTGTAGAGTGCTGTAAATTGTAGCCACAAGTAAATGGTTCATGTTATCATGACAGAGATTATGTAATTTGAGTCAAGGGTGTTGTCCAACAAGTCCTCTAACTGAATGATAGATAACTTTTCAGGGCACTTGTAAAATAAAACTTGGATGATGGTGACTGTAGATTGAAACCCACCAAGGTCTTTACATTGCGTTTTTTGCACAAAATGTTTCAGCTGTGTTGTGTTAAAGCAAGAGCAGGATGAAGCAGGGACTTCAGTGCAATGTGCAGCGCTATTTACAAGGTCAAGAGAACATCCATTCATCCCCCTACCCTTGGCATTCTGTGTACATTCTGAACACCAAATTGCAAGAGTTGGTAAACAGCCAAACAGAGAGATTAATTGTTTCTAGGTTGAGTGGAGCAATGGACTGCAAGAGATGAAGGTTTAATTAATGAAAAAGGCTTTAATTATTAAGATTATGTTGGCTCCTAGTCTCCTCTTGGCAATCGGTTGACCGTGTGTCAAAAATCAAGAAATTAATGAACTTCGAATATATTGAATGAAAATCCGAATATATTAAATGGAAGTCTGAATATATGGAATGAAAACTGACGTTAGAGAGGCTCTGGCACCATCTTGTGTTTTAGATGTTAGATAAATATTTTAGCATCTGATGTCACTACAAGAAGTAGCACTATGAATAAGTCAGCATAGATTCAGCATTCCTAAGTAATGAAGACATAATTCTATGGAAAATGTCTATACTACTAGTATACAGATCATGTAATTTAGGTACTGCTTCATCATACAAGACTGAATGTACTGAACCTTTGTCTGACTTTTAGCATTGAGATAGATAGATAGATAGATAGATAGATAGATAGATAGATAGATAGATAGATAGATAGATAGATAGATAGATAGATAGATAGTCCAATTTCCTTCTATATATTTGAAGAACTGAAATCCCTCTAAAACATTTGTTAAACAGTTGACTAATGTTCGATTTTCAATGTAGGGTGAGAAAAATGATCATTCTTAGCTTGCAAGTTCTGGTGAAGTGAGTGGTGTTGAAGACGCTTGCACAATTTTTGGTACTTACATGGATAATCAAACTCTAAGGTGAGGTGTCATATTGAAATATCTGGGCAGAAGTTCAATAGCTTAGTCTAAAACAAAATGACATAAATAAATTTCTTACACAGTTTAAAGGTTGCTTTGAGTATTGCTGTGGCTCAGTCATGAAACTCCTGAATGTCATTTCAGCAAAGCAAAAGGGCAGCTACAGAATCTCAGGTGATCATTGCAAAGGGCTTAAAGCAGTATGTACTCTGGAGGATAATCATGTGCTTGTCCAGCACACATGAAAAGGTCATTATTCTGCTATGTTTATAAATTTCTCATCATCACCAGTGTTGGGAAGGTTACTTTTAAAATGTATTCCACTACAGATTACAGAATACATGCCCCAAAATGTATTTTGTAACGTAGCCGTTATGTTACTCAATGAGAGTGACGTATTCTGAATACTTTGGATTACTTAATATATTATCATGCTGTTTACAACTACATGAATGTACTATTGCTGTGTGATTTATTACTTTTACTGAACGTTATTTGCCATACCAATACCAACTAGATTTGAAATCTTAATATAAAATGAGTAACAGTAGGTTGACATTAGGTAAGGCTGCACTTTTTGCAGTGATCTTGTATAGAAAACTATTCCGTACCTGTAAAACAGGTTCGGGGCTCCGAACCGTAAAAGCGTAAAGGGACCTCTGGCTAATACATTGGGTTCCATGTTGGGCTCGTAGCTGAAAACTAGCTTTACTTTGTTGTCTGGGTCAACTTTGCGAGAGACAGAGAGAGGTGTTGAAAGGCTGCTCCAACGGAACTTATTGTTCCGGAGGAAAACACGAACACAGTGTACAGTCGAGTCTTAATAGCTTACTTACAACTGGGCTCGTCAGTCACTCTTTTTGGCTGCAGTGGTTATGATTATATTTACATGCTTCCATTTCCCGTTTCTGGTTGGTGCCAACTTGTACTTTTCTACTCTTTTTCTCCCTCCCTGGCTCACAGACACATAATGGGTATGGCAGGCCATTCTCCCTGCAGCACAGACTACACTGCCCATGAGGCTACATTCTTTAGGGCTATGCCTGTAACACTCTGCCTATTGCCTTCATATTAAATAATTTTTGTGAATAATTTTAAAAAATATTTCTTCACGTCATTCTGCAGGCCGCAAGTAGAGGTGACATGGGCCGCGAAATTGAGACACAGACACCAGAGCCTCTTAATGCGTGTTTTGTTTGGGTTTCCACCGGCGTGGAAACTAAAAATAGAGAGGGCATAGCCTAGCATTTGAAACAGGGAAATACAGCCCTGTAATCCGTTCATTTCATCAAAGTAACTGTATTCTAAATACCACCTTTTAAAACGGTAACAGAATACAGTTACTCATATTTTGTAACGGCGGTACATGTATTCCGTTACTCCCCAACACTGATCATCACTATAGTGGAATTAATCACAGTAATTATTTGTGGGTGACATACCACTTACTGTGTCAGTCCAGGGAGAGTTGACATATGAAATAGCAATTTTTAAAAATTATTTCACATGGTTTTACTCCTCTGTTGCTTAAGGTTTATATGATGTTAATTAAAATGCATATCCCATCACACAATCTCATTTTCTCTTCTTGTGTTTCCTAATCTACCTCACCTTACAAACACAAACCAGGATGGATTTACTGTATCTGTACTGCAAAGTGCACAACATAAACTGAATAAACTGAGTAATATCTGTAAATCAAAAACCAAAAAACTAATTAACAACCTACCTACCAAATACAAAAATATGACCTAAAGTACATTTGACGACATGTTCATAATAGCTAATGTCGCAGATATCATGAACTAATTGTGATTAGGCATTTTCTTTAGAAAGTGGAGTTTCTTTTCAGTTTCTTTAGCTGTGTCTGACAAAGTGAAGCAGGCTAATAGGTTTCAAAAAGTAGCACATCATGCCACAATCTAAAGAAACTCAACAAACAGGTAAGGAACAATGCTTTTTATATCTATCAGCTTAGAAAGAGTTAAAAAATTTATTTCTAAGGCTTTGGAAGAAAATCACAGTGATGGCAAAAACACGGAACTTTTCAGGAATGACTAGATTACCAAAATGACTTCAAGAGGCCATCACCTACTCATCCAGGAGGCCAGAAAGAACCCACAACAACTTCTAAAGAACCCCAGGTCTCACTTGCTTCAGTTAAGGTAAGAATTTTTGACTCCACAATAAAAAAGAGACTGGAAAAATGACCAAACAAACAAATAAAGATTTTTATATGCTGTATTCAAAGGTTGGACTCATATGTAATTGCGATCCTTCGTGAGCATAAAATGAGCATAAACTTTCATACTTGAAAAACCTCCAATGTGGCTGACTTCTCTTTCTTCAAATTTTGCAAAGCAGAGTGGACTAAAGTTCCTCCCCTGCAATGTGACTTTCAATTAGTAGGTTTAAGCAACTACTTTTTCTCTCATGGCCAGGTAAGTTTGGATACCTTCTTTTTTTTTCATTAAGAAATTAAGTCATTTTAAAAACTGCATTTTTTATTTACTTGTGTTATCTCTGTCTAATTTTAACATTTGTTTGATGATCTGAAATGTATAAGTGTGAAATATATGCAAAAAACTAAATCGGGATTCAGGCAAATACTTTTTCAGAGGACTGTATGTCATATAACTTGAACTTCTTGAGCACTGGGGAAACATTCAGATATTTTCAGACAAAAGCTGAAAAAAGGACAAGTTCACATCATTGTTTTATTTCCATCCTCTCCTCTTGTCTTCTCTTGTATTTTTGTTTGTTCTACATGTTTTTTTTTCTAATTTCCCGTTTTATGTTGACATAGTATTCTGTTGTGTGTAGTTTGAGCTTTGCTTTGTTCATTTCCCTCCATTGTCCTTGCCTGTCATGAAATCTTTTTACCAACGGTCAGCTCATTCCGTTGTCTCAGTGTGTAATTAGCTCCCTCTCAGTGTCTGTATAGTCCTGTGTTTCCTTTTATAAGGTCCTGTTCCCTGGTTGTTTCCACTGGGTAATGTCATCATTCTTTTCCACCTTGTAGATTGTCTAATGGTTGGACTTTTGATTTCATTAATAAAGGCTACTGTCTGTATGCATGTTGCATCCTACCCTTGTCTTCAGCATTGGGGTTGTCATCTCACATTAAGAAACATACATTTCAAGGACAAAGTTTGTTAACTTTTGAAAAAAGATGCAAAAAATGTGGGTAAATGTCATGGTGTGTACAGTGGCCAGATTTAGCCATATATATTCTTCATGAGGTGATAACGATTGTCTCCTTAAAACTGGAAAGTGGAATAAATATTGTCAGTATTGTGTTAGTAAATGAACTACTACCTTATTTCTTGTCGCTTAATGAACAGCAATATTTATTTGAAGAGAGTAGTTAAAGTGACATATTTGTTCCATATTTAACTTACAGAATAGAGCTGGACAATATGACTAAACTCTAGAACATATAAACAGTAAAATGATTGTTTTGGTTTTTTTAAAAAAGGTTTTTTTTTTATATAAATGTTATTTTTTTACTTGACCTTACTTAAATGGACTTTCAACATTTGTTTGGCTACATATGACCCGCTTAACATTTTAGGTAACTGGCTGCCTAGTTCCCAAAAAGTTCAGCTCTGTTCATCTGGACAAACCTTTTTTCAGTGGGAGAAATGTTTTGTCACTCATTCAAGCGACTTCTTCAGTCTAGTTCTGGACTGATAACAGTTTGGTTGGCTTGTAGTTGGATATCACTGACTGTTGTAGTCACTGTGGTTTCAAGCAGCCCAGGTATTTCAAATTACAATATATGAATTAACATCAGTAAGCAAGTCACATATTGTATTTTGGCAGACTGGCATGTTGTCCAGCTCTACACCATAAGTTGGCCAGGGTCAGGGGAACAGAGGAGTAGATAGAATTAATTCAGTGAAGAGAAACAATAAATGAAACCAGTCCGTGAACAAACTTTCATCATCCCAGTGGGAGGACAAAGCAGTCATGGTGTTAAGTAAAACCTCCTACAGGTGAATCTGCATGCAATTCTCTCAGTACACACAACAGATAGTTCAGATCTGAATGAAAACAGCTGAAATGTACGCAACTGAATGCACAATCACAATCAACAATCAGCATGATGAAATGATCAGCAAGACTCAAAAAACGTGTTTTCTGTAGGACTGAAAATTCATATAGCAATGACTTAGAATAAAATTATGTGATTGTGCTTTTTTAACCAAAGTAGGACAAATAATACAAAGACAACATATACATCACTTAGAAAACATTAACACTGTTATATAAAATTTGAATTTGAAGCACTTCTGTGGCAGTAAACAATTTACAAGATGGCAGGTAATGACTGTATATCAATTATAGCAAAGTAACAAGACAACTGACAAACAAAGATCATACTGGACCGCATCAAGCAGTCATTGTGGACAATACTTTTGTAGACACTCACAACCGCCATCAAATGTGCATTTATATTACTAGAGCCAGCCTCCAACAGGTCAGTGTCCTGGAGTCTGGTCAGCAAAAGAAAGCAAACAATAAACAGTGCATCAAATAAAAGTCTAGTTACTTAAAGATGAGAGCACTTTTTTCCTTTTTTTCCAACACTTAATGAGAAATCTGACTTTTAAAAAAACTTATATTGTGCAGTATTTTTGGAGTCTTTTCCACTTTTTTAAAGGTTGTAGTCCTTTCTCTGAAGCAACAATAGGATATTCCTGTTGAGCTCACATTGCTTCTTAGCTTTTCAGGAACTGTGGAAACAAAACAGCATTAGTCTCATTCCTCTTTTTGTTTTTCTTACACACACACATACACATGAATACATACATATATATATATATATATATATATACACATACATATATATACATATGGAGAGCCGGAGGTGTGGCGCCTGATCTGGCATCCCACACCTCCCCGCCGGATCAGATTGGAAGCTCTACCTGGCTGCTGCATCCCAGAAAAGGGAAAAAAGAGCAGAGGGGAGAAGAGCGGAGCATTTTTACAGTCCTCTGTTAGGTTTCTCTACCAAGAGGTTAACTGCACAGCCCTCAAGAGGACC
>NW_024582937.1:320475-326567 GCF_018398535.1 Haplochromis burtoni
GGGTTTTTCAGGCACTGATACTTGCACAGTTTAACATGAGGTTTCTAAAACTGAACTAGAGTCAGAAATTTGGCACCAAGAAGAAATAGTAATCAAAGTTACAGTATAATTATCTGATGATGGGGAAGCATCTTGTGATTTTTATTTGTGAAATGTGCTATATAAATAAATTTTACTTACTTACTAATAGGGGTGGGCGATATAAACAATATACGATAGAAACTATATAAATTTGGCCAGCTGTACTATTCCCATGTTGTTGCAGTGTATTAATAACTAACCTCGTATTGTGGATGAATAATCTCAGTTGTTCTCCTGACGTTTGCCCCGTGTATAGCATCCTACTATACGATTGCATTTGTCCCTAACCACCAGAATCCCTCACGTTAACTTTTATCGATTGGAAAAAAAGTTGGTGTTCATCCTCCAGCTTCACTGTGCTAATGTTATGCTAACACAGCTGTGTCGCTAGCACGACACACACGTAGCACAACATTATATACCAGGTAGTCCAACTTCAGTAACCCTACAAATGCCACTGCTGTTTAATTTTCTGTCTTCATTTATGTTGGAAGTGGTAGCAGAGCTGTACGTTTTAATTAGTTTCAAAAATCTCTCAGTCAGAACATGGTATGTCATGTTTAGGTGGAAACTAGCGGGCTAACTTCCTGTTAACGTCTAACTCCGTTAAATTTAATAAATTTTGTTTTCATGGATGCATGGATGTTAAACTTAATTGTTACACCTGATAAAGCAGCAACGCTGATCATTTTATTAAAGATGAAATAATTTAGACCGTTTTTAACTCTTAGTGTTCGTTTGACTTTGGGACCTGAAGCGGACGGAGTTTTGGACCCAGATTACTCCGCAAAGCTCCTCACTACGGCAGCCGTAATGCTCTGACAATCCATCAAGCAGTGCGGCTTATCAACGTTGTACTAAAACATTTTTAACAGATTTCTGCACGCCAAAATCGGTTCGAGGTCAGTAAGAACAACCAGACTTCATACATAAGGCACACTTGATTTTTGAGAAAATTAAAGGATTTTAAGTGTGCCTTATAGTGTGGAAAATATGTTATACAGAAGAAAAGAATATATCGCGATATATATGTTACCGCACATGCTTCAAATTATATCGCGACATGAATTTTAAGCCATATTGCCCAGCCCTACTTACTAATTAATTGTACTAGTTGCTCAGTTGCTTTTCCGTTTAGAGGTATAATGGTGATTTAATGAGCAATTTTTTCCTGACATTTAGGTTTTTTGTTAACAAGGACATCTTTTGTACTGATTTTTGTTTCTTTTCTCTTTAGACTGAGTGGCTGTTTCCTCTCTAAGAGAAGAGCTTCCTCCACTTGCGAACCATCGATTCATTAATCTTAAATTCTCTCGCGGCTGCTCGATTTCCATGTTCCTCCGCGTAGCTGATGGCCTTCAGTTTAAACTGTGCTTCATAAGCGTGTCTCTTTGCCATTTTCAGGGTTGTTAAAACAACAAAGTTCTGCATAACGCACATACCTGTTCTTTTATACAGGTATGTGCGATTGTAGCGGTATATACAATCAACGCCCACACTTCACTCTTTAGCGTTCTCATGGTGATCTCTACTACGTCCTCCTTACAACACACACAGGGCGCACTGCACTATAGGGCGCGCCGCACTTTTTGAAGAAAATCTAAGACTTTTATGTGCGCCTTATAGACCCGAAAATACGGTATACCAAAATAAGATTCTTTCAGGCTCCTATGTCAGTCCTATGCCTGGTAGCTGTGTGGTTCCTTGGTGGGTCCTGGGTGGGCTTGGGGACTTGGACTTCTGGGGGTCTTGGGTCATGGCTGGTGTGTTGCCAGGTTGTGGGTGGGTGAGTGCATGCACAGGGTACTAGGGATGGGTATCGTTTAGGTTTTATCCGATACCGGTGCCAAATCGGTACTTTTGAAACGGTGCCGGTGCTCAAACGGTGCTCAAACCGGTGCTTAAAGAATGGAGAACACAAAATTGGTCCAAAAACCTCTCATGTTCAGCTGTTTTTTGTAAAAATATAACAATGTTAGCCTTTTCTGCAGCTATGGGGCATATATGGTATCACTCTTGGCTGGAAGCAGTGCTTAAACAATGGAAAAAACACAAACTTTGTCCTAAACCTCTCATGTTTAACTGTTTTCCACTTTTTCTTTGGTCATTTTAGCCTTTTTAGCCAGGGTGAAGGGAGTATCTGCCATCAAACAAGAAGACAGCGCATGTAGCTATGATGATGTTTGCTAGTTCACCTTACATGCATTAATGTAATAACGTGGTTAGCCTACTCAACGTAAATTAGCTACTCACGCAGAGAAGAACGGCTGCTGCCACCATCATCCGTCATCATTTCTGCTACACTGGCAGGGCTAGGGGCCAGGACTCTCCTCTTCGTGTTTTTGGGGGATGTTGCATAACAGGCAACCCACCCGCAGTAGATGTGCTCGGTGTGAGGTCTCGCAGCAAGCTATCAAATACGGCGCATTTCTGGGCTTTTAAAAAAAACGCTATGCGTCGCCAGGTGTTTCATCGGATTTGAGGTGTTACCTCCTTTGACAGTATCACAGTATCAGCTTAAAGCACTTGTTGCTGCTGAGTTTGCATATTTTGCTGTGAAGTACAGCCAGACTTTGAGCCGCTTCGCCTTGGGCATTTTTAATCTGTAGCTCTGCTCTAAAAGAACGTACGTACCTGGCCCCGCCTACTATCCTCGGAAACGTAAAATGATTGGCTAGAATCTAAAGTGTATCACAGCTCAGGAAAAAAAAGCACCGAAATAAAGCACCGAAATGTGCGCTGCTTTTCGGTCTGGTTACTACCGTTTATGTCAGAACCGGTGCCATCATGGCACCGGACACCGGTACCCATCCCTACAGGGTACCCAATCTAGATGGGCCCGGGCCTGGACACCATGCTATTATTGGGTTTCGGGGAACGGGGTTCCCTCTTCCGGGGTGTGTAGGGTCCTCGGTTCGCTTGGCCCAGGGCTCAGTCTGCTCTGGCCTGGCCAGCTGCCAGTGGAGCCTGCGGGCTCATTTCTGCGGCCGCCTGTGACTTGTGCTGCTGGGTGACTTTTCTAGGTGGGTGGTGTGATTGTGGTCCTCCTTGGGTTCTCGAGCTCTGGGGAGGAAGGGCCTCTGGCTCTCTGGTGCCCGAGTCTCCTCCATGTCTGCTTCATGTCCTATGTGGCAGGGCTGTTCCTCGCCACACCCAGTATAAGACATTTACATGGAGAAACCCTATGAATACAAGTGCGCTCAGACACAGGTGTGGACAGAGATGTACAAACAATTAATCCCAGAAACACACTATCTTGGTTGCTGCTCAGTAACATTTATTGTTTACGGTTACTTTTGCATATGTTGGTTGTTTCTATGGTTTCTGTGCTATGTCTTGTTCCTTCCTTCCAGCTTACATTTTGAAATTTTTAGTTAACCATGACTTGTAGTGTCCCTACAGCGCGCGCGTGTGTGTTTGTGGGGGTGTTATTTATTTATTTTTCCTCCCTCTCTTTTTAACAAATGTCACAGATTTCATGCTTCTTTATTTTTAGGCTGAGTGTCTGTGAGCTGTCAAAGGCAGGCTGTGAAGCTCTGACTTCAGTACTCAGCTACAAGTCGTCTAGTCTGACAGAGCTGGACCTTAGGATCGACAGCTTGGACGATTCAGGTGTAAAGCTTCTGTCTGCAGCCTTGGGGAGTTCATGTTGTAAACTGAATACTCTAAGGTCAGTATATTCAGTTTTTTGTTTTGTTTTTTTTTCTCCCTTGTTCAGCTGACAAATGAAACGGTTAAAAATGCCACTCATAAGTGTTTATTAGTATTTCTCATTATCCCCAAGTTAAACTGTCACATTTCTAACCCGTTTAATCCCAGGCATTAAGGATTATTTTAAAACACATTGCTAAATGTAGTAGCTTATTAGTAAAACGAGTGTTTCATTGTTCATGTTATAATTTTCAGACTGAGTCTCAGTAACCTCTCGGAGAGCAGCTCTGAAACTCTTTCTGCTGGACTGCAGAATCTAAACTGCAAGCTGATTACTCTGAGGTCAGATCAAGTAACATTTTATTTTTCAGAATTAATCAATAAGTTGATTAAAGTTTAGCCAATCATTGTTGCATCTTAAAAAAACAGGATTGAATATTGGCAATAACGCCATGCTGACAACACTTTAACTCTTGTGGGTGTTTTTTTTTTTTTTTTAAATAGGCTAATGGGCTGTAAGTTCTCAGAGGGAAGCTGTGAAGCTCTGTCCTCAGTTCTCAGCTCCCAATCCTCTAGTCTGAGAGAGCTGGACCTGAATAATTCTGAGCTGTGGGATTCAGGAATGAATCTTCGGTCTGTAGGAATAATGGCTTCACAGTGTACACTGGAAACACTAAGGTCAGATCAACAGTATTATTTATTTTTATCAGTTGCCAAAAATAACCAATAATTGTAGCTAATTCAATAAAAGTCATCTATGTGTTATATCATTTCATAACTTCTCTCTTCACTACGATTACACTTTAACACAGGTGTTGTGTTCTCGATAATTTTTCAGACTGAGTAGCTGTTTCCTGTCAGAGGGAAGTTGTGAAGTTCTGTTCCCAGTTCTCAGCTCCCAGTCCTCAAGTCTGAAAGAGCTAAACCTGAGTAACAACAACCTGCATGATTTGGGTGTGAAGTTTCTGTCTGCTGCACTGCAGAGTCCACAATGTAACCTTGAAACTCTCAGGTCAGGATTCAAATCTTTCCACAGAGGATCGTTTAAAATGTGATTTATATCTTTGCACAAAAAGTATCATAAGGGTGATACTTCAAGAGCCATGAGGTGGTACTCATTGTGAGAAGTTTGAGAACCACTGTGGTAGCTTAGAAACATGAATCAGCGCAGTGCACCCGGTAGAAAGGTTTCTGGTTGGGCTGGTGGGGGGATTAATCTCCTAAGACCTGAACTCTGTCATGGCATGCATTTTTAATTTCTCTTTGCTATGAGGGAGATTGGGACCTGATGAATGTAAAAACAAAGAATTACCAGATAATTTGTTTTGTTTTTTGTACCTAATTTTTGTTTCTGAGAAAAATAAAATCCACATATGTTTTAAATTTTGATAGAACAGTGGCAGTATGATGTCATAAATTGATATCAGGCCCTTGTAGATAAAAATTAAGGATTGTGGCCACAGCTCAGTGCAGCAGCTTTGGCAATGGAGGTGTTGAGCATCATCCATTCGGACTCAATGTCCCCATTCTCCCTCAGAAGCTCAGCTACAGGTGGGGGTTAAAGAGCTTGCAGACCAGGGCCTCTGCCAAGTGCAAGATCACTATAGGTTTAGGAGGCCAGGTCTGTGCAGCATCCTTCCCCGCCATCTGATCCAACAGCCTACCAGGTGGTGATCAGTTGACAGCTCAGCCCCTCTCTTTAGGCTGTTCCTTAAAATCACACCCATCCAAGTCTCATTGTCTTTACCCATATGAGTGTTGAAGTCTCTCTCACAGTAGGACAACTTGCTGTGGTACCAGCTCCCAGTTTGAGTTCAGGAGACAGACATCCTCTCTACTTTTAAGATCAGTTTCAAACTTTCCTTTTTGATAAAGCTTATAGATAGAGCTGGATCAGTTGACCCTGAACCATCCCTTAGTTATGCTGCTACAGGCGCAGACTGTTGGTGGACTTCCCGTGATTCTCTGCTTTCTTCTCCACTCCCCTAGTTTTACTACTGATGCTTTTATATGTCACTACTGCATGTCCTCAACTTTTTTTTTTCTCCTCTCCACTTAGTTTATCTTATAAATAAAGTCATTTTAAATATAATGGATGGAAATGGATGTTGTTGTATTAGCCATCCATAAAATTGTTGTTCACAGATTGCTTGTTATTTTGTGTGTCTGCAGTCTGTCAGGCTGTCTGATCACAGAGGAAGGCTGTACTTCTCTGGGCTCAGCTCTGAACTCCAACCCCTCCCATCTGAGAGATCTGGACCTGAGCTACAATCATCCAGGAGACTCAGGAATGGAGCTGTTGTCGGCTGGACAAAAGGATCCACGTTGGAGACTGGACACTCTCAGGTATGGAGAGAATG
>NW_024582938.1:0-5369 GCF_018398535.1 Haplochromis burtoni
ACGGAGCGCTGAGGATAAGGTAACTATAAAAATGTTGCTGTTTCTGTTAAGAACACTTTAGTCCTAATGATCTATAAGTGTCCAGAAGCTATCGCAGGTAACCTCATATGGAAAAAAGGGAAAAAATCAGCATAAAAATCGGTAACAAATCAATAAAAGAAGCAAAGCATTTAGAGAGCAAAGAGATGAAGCGTCCACACTCACAAAGGGGGGAGGAGTTATCTATCACAATTGCGGTCTCCTGTTCCTTGTCTACCTCCACTATGTCTGGGTGGTTGACCAGCAGTTGCTTGTCTGTCTGGATCTTAAAGTCTCACAGGACCAAGTCCCGTTGTTGCAACCTCTTTTTGGTGCAGAGCTTCCTCTTCCCCGAATCACTGTTGGTCCTCCAGTTCAGTGTGTCATTCAGGTGAACACCCAAGTAACTGTGCACTGTTTCCAACTCCTCCTCCATAATGTTGATGGCTTTCTTCTTCCAGAGGTCAACCACCATTTGTTTTGTCTTACTGGCATTCATGGTAAACGGTCTGGTTCTTCTATGGCAAGTTTCCACACTCCTGGAGCACTTAAAGCACTTTTTACAACATGCCTCACTCACCCATTTACACCAGCACTTCTTTCTGTGTAAGTGCTTTCTATCTAACATTCACACATCACAGGGATTGAACTACCAACCTTCAGATTAGTAGATGCCCTGCTCTAACTCCTGACAGAGACGTTCCCTCACCAGCTCCCTGTACTCTGACTCCTGCACCTTTAGCACACCCAACCACTGCAGTGTCCTCAGAGAACTTCTGCATTTGACGTTTTGCTGTTGTACTGCAAACCACCGCATCACCCAGGGTGGCCCCCAGCCGTACGTAACCGTGTTCAAAGTGAAACGGGGTATAATATATAGCAGAGGAAAAGACTCCTTGAAAAACCGTTTTAAAAATATCTCATAAACAGATGTAGGGAACGAGAGAAAGACGGAGGTGCACGGCACAGGAAAAGTGAGGCTGATGGGAGCGGGCAGAGAGTGCTGAGCTGTGAGAGACAGGAAAAGGGAGAAGAAAGGCAAAGAAACAAACGAGTGATAGAGCTGAAGATGAATGAGCTGAGACGGAGTGCTGATTTTAGGGGAATGGTACATACAGCCCCTCCTCCCTCCTGGTGTTAGTGGTTCCTCCCCACGGACCGGTGGTGACATGCTATTTAATTGACTCCCTGCTGTGAAACAAAGTGCCTCAATTAATTCCTCTGACTGGGCCCTGGCCCTTCATGAACTCTCACACCCTCGGGTGTGTGTGAGCGTGTATTTTTGCACTCCTGGTAGTTGTAAAGCTGAACGTGCTACCTGTTCCAGAATGATCTACTCCTTTTCATGATGTCATTCATTTCCATGTCAGTGCTTATATTCCCTCAGCAGCATTACTTGTGATCATTTTCCACAACCTTCCTCTGCCAACTGATATACAGGCTCAGTGTGGCACATTGGTATCAGGCAGGAACAACACACATGAAGAGTACAGAGTGAAGTTGAGCAAACGGGTTCTGAAAATCAAATGGAAGTGATGTGTTTAACCTCCTAGGACCTGCGTCCACATATGTGGACATCACATTTTGGGTTATTTAGACCAAAATACTGAATTTTGCTCTACAAGGGCCTGATATCTACTCACGAGATATCTGTTCTATCGATATTTTAAACGAATATCCTCATATGTGGCTCTCATTTTTCTTATAAACAAAAATCAAGGGCCCTGCGACAGACTGGCGACCTGTCCAGGGTGTACCCCGCCTTTCGCCCTATGACAGCTGGGATAGGCTCCAGCGCCCCCCGCGACCCTGAAAAGGATAAGCGGAAGCGAATGGATGGATGGACAAAAATCAAGTAAAAAATAAAAATCTGGTAATTCTTTGTTTTTACATTGATCGGGCCCCAATGTGACCAAATATCAAAGAGAAATTAAAAATGCTACTGTGGAAGAGTTCGGGTCTTAGGAGGTTAAGGAGAAAGATATTTGTTATTCAGTGTTTTCAGGTGCAGGTGTGTGTGTGTGCTTCTCCTCTGTCGCTTTGTCCATAGCTGAAGTCCAGCTAAAGCTCCAGGAAACGGATCTGCAGGTACAGGTGGTGCTTTCACAATAATCTATGAATGTGTCTCGGTCTTGTTATCAGTGCTTACTGTATATTACTCCCACCTCTAAGCCCCATCCTCTGCTGCGCCTCATATATGGCAGTGTTTGCTGAACTATATACTCATGAGAACTGAATTTGGGTCACACACATCCACTGTGGTGTGGAACTTCTACATGAGACGTGGCTAACAGACTATTAAAGGTGTGTGATGTTCGGTGACTTCAAACAACAGACAGTGACACGGGGGCAAGTGGGCAAGCTCGACTTGCGTGAAGTGTTTCCAACTGCGCGTCATGTAGCTGGAGTCGAGTGTTTTAACAGATGTATGAAACGATACATTTTTAGACATAAGTTGTAACGGACGCTGTTTTCTTTGTGAGAATTTATTAGACGGCGTGCTGCGGGGAAAAGCCTGTTCTAACGTTTGAGTCTAAGGTTTATTTTTTAGCACCTGGCGGCTCGTTTTTACTTCTCATCTGTAAATAATCTGCATCTTTCATGTGATTCAGTTTATTTTGAAGTCTCAACAGGATCTTGAGCTTTATTGTGAAAGGTTTATGTGGAACAAGCGGACACGCGAAGCTGTTACAGTCGTTGTTGCTAACGACAACGCACAAAAACAGGCGCTTGTCCGTCTGTAGTGTGGTTATATTAAATATAAAAGAAAGAGAGAACTTTAACAAATTAATATGACCACTACAGTGACCATCAAAATAATGAAAAAATATTGCCGTGAACAGTTTATTTTGCGACACCACAAAACAAACGATAACATAAAATGAAACAATAGACATTTTTATATCGTCATCAGATATATATCGTTATATTGAGCAGCACTACCGGGCCGAGAGTTGAGGCTCAGGTGTGAAATTTATGGTTTTCAGGGTTCGTCTCGTTATTTTTTTAATCGTTTTTATCGTTAGGTTTCCCTGGGCCTTTTCCTGTGTGTTATGAATAAATCGTTTTCCTGGTACCAGTACTGATTTTATTTTGTTGTATTTATCTGCGACACATTAAAGGCCTTTCCATGAAAATATTGTCGGACATAAATCGGTCTGTGGCACAAAAAAGGTTGTGGACCGCTGCATTAGAAGGCAACGAAGCTTACACAGCTGGGGGGTAGAGCAGGTCATCTACTGATCAGAGGGTTGGTGGTTCAATCCCTGGCTCCGTCTAGTCTGCATGCCAAATATCCTTGGGCAACATCCTAATCCTAAACTGCTCTCCGATGCATCGATGTGAATGTTAGTGAGCACTTAAATCATAGAAGAAAGTAACTGTTGTTTAAAGTGCTTTGAACTCTGTATAAGAATCAGACCTTTTATCGAGGCTTCTGTTTCTCAGGCTCCATCATCATTTGTCTTTATTTATTTTCATAGCCACATTTTCACTTTCTACTGAACATTTACTGGCTTCTTTTTTCTTTCATCTGTGCTGTGTTTGTGGTGCTGTCACTCTGTGAGCCTTACAGAAGTGCAGTCCTTTGATTGGTTAGTTAAATGTTCACAGATTTAAACTCAGGGTAAAAATCTCACAGTTATTTTATAAAGAGAACGCGTCAAAAATACATCACTTCCCAAATGCCAGTGAACTAGAACCTGGCGTTATATCATCGCTCTCTGACAGTTTAACTACACCTATAGCCACGTCTCCACATATTCCCTCAGTGTGGTTGATGTGTGGACTGCTGTAGCTGTAAATCAGGCAGGTCCAGTTGGGCTGACTGGCTGTATTTCTCTCACTCTCACCATGCCGTGATGGCTTCATTAAGGGGAAACTGCCTGACAGTGTTAGCCTCTGGCGCTTAGTGCTAATCAAGCAGCTGACCTTGGGATCCTGGACAGTGAACTACTTTCCACTGGTGTGTGTGGATGTGTGTGTGAGGGAGACAGGGGTTGCTTAGGGGCGAGAGGCTGGCTTACTGAAGAAACTTGGCTGCACATATGTTGGTAAATGAATGTGGCTGCGATGGCTGTGAGCACCAGACAGCAGTCATGTGTCGTGGTTAGATCTTACCATCAACATCAACAGCAGCATGTCTGGGAAGTAACAAACATAGGAATATTATTACAAACACCTACAACTGTTAAGCACGGTGGCGGAGAAGTGACCATTTGGGCTTGTTTTTTTTAGCCAGTTTCAGTTATTGAGGTGACTATGAACTCCTCTGCATACCAGAGAAATCCAGGGTCATCTGTCTGTCTGGTAAAGTTTGGCTAAAACTGAGTTATGCAACAGGACAATGATTCCAAGCACACCTGTAAATCTACAACCAGAAAGGCTTAAAAGGGAAAGATTTGAGGTGTTGCAATGGTCTGGTCAAAATCCAGACCTCAGCAAATACATAATGGCACGTAAATAATTTTAGAACCTGGTGAAGACCAGATCATTTTCTGATGATGGTTATGCCGTGATATGTGAAACCTAAGAACTGATAGAGCCTGTACAGACGCACCACACTCAAAAAATATTTATGCCCAAAATGCTGACCTTGAATATGATTACATGTAAATTTTCCACACAATTTTATCACATGAGTACAAGATAAAAGATTACATTTAATGGAATCTGGTCAAATAACATTTACTTGACTCATATACACTCAGTTCATACTAAACATATTTTCTTGCATTATTAATTATTTTAAAAAACAAAACTTTGCATTATTATATTTCAGTTGCATCTTACTAAAACCTTGGTTTGTATTTATAAAGGCCTGTGCTTGTATGTTTGATGGCAGAGAGTCAAATAAAAAAGATGATAGGTTATAGACATCCTGCTTGTTAGTGTAGATTAGACTGAAAAAAGGGGAGAACATGATCTTAATCCATTCTTTTTATATAAACGATAAGAAACATCTAAAGATGTTTTTATTATTGTAATTGTTGCTTAGTTCACCATACATATTAAAGGTCAAAGTTAGACTTTGAAGCTAGAGCTGTAAAAAGTTCAGCATTTCAAGAACTTTTCTCATGTCTGTACACTACATGGCTGTACTCAGTTCCCCCAAAAAAGAGATTATAAACAGATAAAAAAAACTCTAGTTTGGATCTGTCCAAAGGTAACAAATCTGTACCTGATCAGTCAGGCTAGCCTTTTCCAAATATTTCCAGTCTTTCAGCTGTGCATCTAACGTTTCTATAAACACAGTTCTGCCACAGGATTAACGGGTGACATGAATAAAACCTATAATTTAAAGTCATTGTAATGCAATGCTCTGCTGGGATCTCTTGAGTGTTACTTTACCA
>NW_024582938.1:5389-18903 GCF_018398535.1 Haplochromis burtoni
AAAAAAAAAAAAAAGATCTTACCATCAACCACACAGATGATGTCAGGATGAGATACATTATTTTTCTGAAAATGGTATTTATTCAGTAATGTATGAAAAGATCACCTCTTCTGACATTAATGCAGCTGCAGAAGAGCTGAGAACCACATGAGCACCTAAGATGAAGAGGTCAGTCACCCAACAACAGACGAGCAGGATGGATGGTCTGTTTAATGTGAGCCAGCTGCTTTGACAATCTTCCAAAACCAGCGACCGCTTTAATAAGAAGGTTTTCTTCTCATCCATCATCTTTAAAAAATCTATTAATCACACTCAGAACAAACCATCTGTAAGCAAACAGTTATACTTTCACTGCACAAATTGTGTACATTTGTGTGCGTTACCAAGTTTATTTATGAATAATTTCTACAAATGACAACCTTGATTGGAAGAAGGCTTTTCCATCGCTCTGACAAAAGCAGCTTTGTGCTGTGGTGCTTGCAAACATCAGTGTTCTGATAAATGATGTTTGTATGATGGATACGAGCTTGGAGCAGGCAGAGACTGAAGTTAGAGAAACGTGATGTTGGTTTCATGACAGCAGTGAAACCAGATGTCACATATCAGTGATGTCTTCAGAAGGTCCTGCAGTGATCGAGCTGGCTGTGGCTGTTGAAATGGAGCTTTCCAATAATGAGGTTAATCACAGTTAATTCATGAATTAACATTATTTCATTTTTCACACCTGAGCTGGTAGGTTTGGATAGTTTTTTCCCTAATAATGAAGTCCTAATTTAAAAACGGCATTTTTGAATATACTCCTGTTACCTTTGATTAATATTGAATCAGCTGTTGGTCAGTGCAAGTGGAACTGATAAACAAAATCGATCGGCAAGCAGACAATTCCAAGTAGCTGAACTAGTGGGAACTGGTTGTCTATCCGGTCTTTAAGTGATGACGTAATGAATCCTGCTTCCAGGTCCAAACTACTCTGTGTTTATTAAGGCTTTTGTGTTTTTAACATGTTTTAATGTTTTGTATCTTGTTCTATTTAATTCAAACAAGCCCCTAAAAACAGTCAGTGATCACTGTCTGCTTTTCTAGGTTTTTATTACCACTGTTAATTTGCTTTTAAAACCTTCCGCTGTAACTGCAGCCCGGCCCATGCAGCAGTATATGAATGACTAACCTGGTATTGTGGATGGATTATCTCAGTTGTTCTCATGACTGAAGTTTGATTGCATTTGTCCCTAACAATCAGGAACCCTCACGTTAACTTTTATCGAGTGGAAAAAAGTTAGCGTTCATCCTCCAGCTTCACTGTTTATGCTAGCATAGCTGTGTTGCTAAGCCACCACATTTGCACATCATTATATACCAGCTAGCCCAACTTCAGTAACCCTACAAACGTCACTGTTGTTTAGTTTTCTGTCTTCATTTACGTTGGAAGTGATAACAGAGCTGTACGTTTGAAGTTTTTAGAAATCTCTCAGTCAGAACCAGAGATGGTACAGTACAATAACGCGTTACTGTAATCTGATTACTTTTTTCGAGTAACGAGTAAAGTAAGGGATTACTATTGCAAAAACGGTAATTAGATTACCGTTACTTTCCCGTAGGAACGCTGCGTTACTTACTAAAACCGTGATTTTTTGCGAGAATGTCTCATGACAGTGACGTAAGCGAGTGCGACGTTCGTGACAACAGCTGTGTGCAGATCAACAATGGATAATATATCGAGTGCGGGAGAGAGTATGAGCGTGCAGCGTTTAAAGCGTGGAAGTACTGACCTTACTTTGAGTTTGATTCGTAAAAAGTGACAAAAACATTAGCGTCCGTTGCTCACTTTTTACAGCAAAAAAACCCCTAAACGTCCGAGCAAGCACCAAATACGCTGCCGCTGGAATGTGAAATTCACAGAGAAGCTGATGTATCCTTCCACTGACCGCTGCGGCACACCTGCACCAGGGCATACCTCCGCCTGCCCCACTCCTGCTTTACAGGTGAAAATAGAGCAACAGGACCGCTGAGTCTTTGATTTATTTATTTTCTGCTGTGTTTTACTTGCATCTATTTGAAAGAGTGAGTGTAAACACAAAAAAATATTTTATTTTATGTGCTGGAATGTGCAGAAAATAGGTTTAAATGTTAAACAAATTTCTTCCAGTCAGAGAATGTTGCATATAATTTAATTTTTGCTTGATGCATAAAGTTAAAAGATTAAAACTAATAAAACAAGTTTTAAAAAGAGACTTTCCATTTGATTACATTTTATATGATGGATTATGCAGAAAAAATAAAATTGGGCTGAAAGATCTATGGCTTTATCACCTATTCAGGTTGTAAATCGTGTTTTAAAAAGTAACTAAGTAACTAATTACTTTTGAAAATAAGTAATCAGTAAAGTAAAGGGATTACTTTTTTCGGGACATAATCAGTAATTAGTTACTGATTACTTTTTTCAAGTAACTTGACCAACACTGGTCAGAACATGCTATATCATGTCTAGGTGGAAGTTAGCGAGCTAACTTCCTGCTAACACTGTTGAATTTAATAAATCTTGTTTTCATGGATGCCTGGATGTTAAACTTACTTGTTACACCTGGTAAAGCAGCAACGCTGATCATTTTACTAAAGATGAAAGAATTTAGACAGTTTGTAACTCTCAGTAATGCTGCAGTGTTCGTTTGACTCTGGGCCCAGACACGGCTAATGACGTCAGATTTAAAGGCCAGATTACCATTTCTATATCTGACACAAAGCAGCAGTGCCCTCAACTCTAAACCCTGTCTGGCTATTTGATCTGGTTTACTTGCAGATGCATCTGTCATGTGAATCTCTGTGTTGATTGATGAGTAGACCTCATTTTGGTTTTTAGATAATACCATGTTATTGTGTTGTTGTTGTTTTAATTTGCTGAGAGTGAAGACACACACAGATTAAAACCTCCCTATGGTTGGTTTTCTCCTCTTTTACTAATGTTTATTAGACTTTGGGCCCATTGATGTGGGAAATGAACTTTATTTTTAGAGAAAGATAGAGTTCTGTTTCATTCACTTACAAGCTTCCTCAAGCTTGGGTCTGGGAGTTTTATGGTCTGCACAGTATCTTAGTCTTAGTTGTTAAGACTGCACTCGTCTGGACAGAGACCTCTGAAGTTGTGTCTGGAATCTGCTGGAGCCACTCTTGGAACGCTCCTGTTACCACTGGAACCACAATGGGACCACACTGGATTTTACCATCCACATCTGCTCAAATTGTTTGTTCAGCCTCTGGTCCTTCTCTGTTTTTCTCATGTGCCTCTTTATTGCTGTCCACTGGGATTGCCACATCTATCACAACTGCAGTCTCCTGTTGCTGTGTCTAGTTGGTTGGCCAGTAGTTGCTGGTGTGTCTGGAACTCAAAGTCTCAGAGAAACTTATCCCTTTTGTTCAAAACACTCAGTTTTCTGAACCACTCGGCAGAAGTTCCAGACTTCAAGTCCATATGCGGCACAGGTTTTCCTGTACACTATCGCTGTGGCAACGTAATCTGTGGCTGTCGTAATGTTTGTTTTTATCCCTCATTTCTTAAAACTAAATAAGACGATAAACTATGTTTTTTGGTCCTTCATTAACGTGGTCAGTCTAACCACCAGACACAGCCCACATAGCAAGCAGGTCTGGCCCGGATCTGGTGTTAAGCTGGTACTTCTGACTGACTGGTGTCATGGCAGGGTGTATGTCAACCAGATGTGGGCCAGGTCTGGCAATGATGGCACTATTTATGTTCCTATTTTAGTTAGAAGACCCAAATGCCATGTTGCAATACTATACTGCTATGGTTCAAATGCAGCTTTGTGAGTGTACACTTTTGTCATGTTACATGCACATGTTGTTATTGCATGGCTTGATTAAGGTACACATTAGGCTGACATCTGGGGCCAGAGCTGAAACTGTTCTGGGCCAGCACAGGGCCAGCAGTGTGTCTGCAACTGGCCTTGTGCTGGCCCATGTGTGGGCCACCTCTGGCAAACCTGATCTGGCCACCAAAGGGCCGTCATTCTTTGTGGTATTTGGGCCATGTGTAAGCACATTGTGTGGTCCAGATCCAGGCCATACCAATTTTGCTATGTGGGAGACTGTTTATCTTAATACCAGATTGTCAGAAATGAGCAGTATTGTTAAAGATATTCTATTATCAAAGTACTCAGATGCAATGAAATATCACTCAGACACTTAGAGCAGTTTTAAACACGCACGGGTGAGAGACTCAGGGAGAGACTCACACACCTCCTTGGTGCAGTCTGGCTTTATTTATACACATCATGAAGCATACAAAAAAGGAAATATCATCCTTATCTTGTCAAGAAAACAGGTGTGGTTTATCAAAAAACTTCGTGTTCTCTACAAGGTTGTTTCTTACTCGTGGGTGGCGGTTTCCTGCTAGTGTGAAGGCAAACAGTGACAATGTGAAGGCAAAGACTGATAATGTGAAGGCAAACAGTTTCCGTTATAAAGTAGGGAGCCAGCAATTAAAATATGCAGCTGGTTGAGTACAGAACAGAAATATAAACACTCTTAGCTGATTATTATATGAATAATAAAACCTTTAAAAGCAAAAATACTCTGACAAGTATACCTTGAGGAAGCTGACTGGGATTATTCTTATGTCAGTCTATTAATGATCTTCTATTAATATTGAATAAATGCTCAGATTGCCATGTTTGCTGATGATCAGTATATGCAGCTGAATCATTCATTGATATGTCTCATTGAGAGAAATCCTTAATAAACAGCTGCAGATTCAGTGTTAATAATAGTGAACAACTGTTGGGTACAATGATCACAAACATTATCTGCACATAATATCGACTCCAGGTGAGACAGATGTGTCAAAATGAATGACAGCAGATGTTATAAAGCTAATTGTAAATGCATTTGCTTCCTCACAGCATGATTATTGTTGTGTAATCTGGTCCAGTGCATCAACAAAATACATGAATAAAAGTTACAAGTAGCTCAAATAAAGCTGCACACTGTGCAGTGCAGTTCATTCAGAACTAATGTAATTTCGATGTACGGTCGCCTGGGCAGAGATCGGTCTGTGCTCTGCTAAGTTTAATCCAAAATGTACCAGGGACAAAATTACAAAATGTTTTATATGGAAGGCTGTTTTCTCAGTTCTGTCAAGATAATTATCAAAAACGATGTGATTTGCAGCAGAACACTCAGAGCAGTGAGTTTAAATACCTGCTGTGAACCATCCAGAGTAATGAGCAGTACAGCGCAAGAGAGGTGAAGAAGAGAGAGTGCAGAAAGGGTGGAGTGGGTGGAAAGGTGATTTGTGACAGAAGGATAGCAGCGAGAGTGAAAGGGCTTGTGAGAGCTGCTGTGATGTATGGTTTGGAGTTGGTGACACTGACAGAAAGACGGCTGGGTAGCTGGAGGTTCACAAAGATGTTTTCATTGAGAGTTAGCAGGATTAGAAATGAGAATCTGAGGCTATGATAGTTTGGACATGCAGAGTACGGACAGTAAATAGTGGTTTATTGTAGGGTCTTTACTAGAGCTGGGCGATAGAACGATAACGATATGTATCGCGATATAACTTTTTCTCGATAGAAAAATTAAACTATCGCGATAGACCTCGCCGCTCTTGTCCTCTAAAAAAAAAAGAACAGCCAATCCAAATTAAGTAGCGCAGAGCCGAACCAATCACAGCCGCAGCGTCACGTCACGTGACTTGTTACGTACAGCACAAGTGCCAAGCCGCACATGTGTATTTGTTTGGGAAGCAGCCAGCCACCGTACTGCCCGGGTAATGGAGGAAATGAGTGTGCCGACTAGAAAAATCAACCGAGCGTGACCGAAGGTTACCGAAGAGAAAACAGATGATGGTTCCAATGCCGGAGAGATTGTCGAACGGAAGAGCCATAGAAGTTCCGTAGTGTGAAGGTATTTCGGCTATTTCAAGTCTGACAAAAAACAGAGTAGCGTGCACTGTAAATTGTGCCGAAAGCAAGTCTGGAAATACAATAAACTGGTGCATGCGCTACGTCCACACGTACCCGGGTATTTTTGAAAACGCAGATTTTTCTATGCGTTTGCACCTTTCGTCCACACGTAAACGGCGTTTTTGGTCACTGAAAACGAAGATTTTTAAAAACTCCGTTTTTGCATTTACGTGTGGACTAGAAAAACGGAGAAAACGCAGCGTCAAAGGTGTGCGCATTTTTTGACGTCACACTGTGCGCCACGTTATTGTTTCGGTGAAATGAATTTCTACAATACTGTTACTGTTAATTCTACTCTCTGCAGTGTTTAAATGCTTACATACACACACAGTTACTGTCCCTCCACACATACGACTCGGTTCTGCTTCTATGCCCCAGCTTTGTTTACTTTTTCCCACCGAGGCTTCTAGACTTCTGATTGGCCAACATTTCTGCACGGTTAGGAATCTAGCGCCACCTGCTGCTTTGGCATGTTCATAGCAGCGTTTTCCTTCATTTCTGCCTTTATGTGTGGACGGGATTATTTTTTAAAACGAAAACGGAAAATCTCCGTTTTCAAAAATACCCGTGTACGTGTGGACGTAGCCTCAGTCTCTGACTGGAAGCGCTAATTCGTCATTCGGCTTTTGTCAGACTAAAGTAACTGTTAAAACTGTTTGAAAAGCTAAGCTATACAACAAGGAGAGATTGAGAATTTCCTTTTAGTTCTCAGTTTATTTGATATTGACAAAAGTTAGTCAGTTTTGTCTGTTCTTCTGTAAAACAAACTAAGATTTATTTTTAGAATTAATATTTTGTTTCTAAGTGGAATTGACAATTTAGTCTGTTTCGTTTGTTCTATTTTGAAACTTAAACGCTTTAGCGGCTGCCTTTTGTGTAGTTTGCAATATTTGCCTTTATTTATCTGAAAAAGTCTCATGTTCCTTAAGTACATCTACCCTGTTGAACTTATTATGGGAAATAAATATTTAAATAAAAACAAGCTGCTGATTATTTCACATTTTACTTGTGAGCAACGGCACATTTAAATCTTACAAATATAGTTATTTGGCTTATATCGTGATAGATATCGTTATCGCCTGAAATGAAAAAAACATATCGTGATATGAAAAAATCTTATATCGCCCAGCTCTAGTCTTAACTAGTGCTGGGCGATATGACGATATATATCATGTGGACAATAGAAAAGTGTCAATCGTGACATTTGTCTTCTATCGTTTCTATTGTTTCTAACCCAAATTTTATAAATTATTACATAAAATATATAATTAACCCTTTACAACCGGTCGAGCAGGCACTCCGTTTTACGTAACTATTTTTAAATCTCTGTAGAACTGGAACCACGTAAGCTAGCGCAATAATTTTTTTGCATATGAAACCGGAGGAGTTGTACTTACATCTTATGCCATCAGCTTGTCCTAGGTCATGGTTTCCTTCCACATATAGCTTTGCAAAAATTGCATAAAAAGCACTTGCAGCAACAAAAACATAATATTCCAGAAACACGCTTTGCCCGATGTTCATAACACTTCCTACGTTGGCAATATCAGCGTGAACTATCGCATGTCCGCCATTCCTGCCCGAAACCGGAAGTGACGTCATTTTCGCGAAAAAGCCTATGTTGGTGTTTTTAAAAGTCATGTTTGACTTTATGCTTTTCTGTATCGTTTCTGGGATGCTTAGAAGTCAAATTACACTGTTGGAAATAGTTTATTTTGATGAATTATAATATTTATTTTCATTTTTCCTGTAGTATATAAAAATTATTGTATTTCAAAAATAAAACTATGAAGACACTCAAAATAAATTTCTCGTGGTTGGAAACTATTTTGTGCAACTTTTTTGTATTTACAGTTTTGAGGGATAAGCCTCTTAAATTTCTCTAACTAGAAATATATGTTAAAAAAAAAATTTCAATTTTTTTGTAGTTTATTGCACTTTTTTGCAATTTATGTAATTATTCAATTCAATTTTATTTATATAGCGCCAAATCACAACATAAGTCGCCTCAAGGCGCTTCATAGATACAGAGAAAAAACCCAACAATCATATGACCCCCTATGAGCAAGCACTTTGGCAACAGTGGGAAGGAAAAACTCCCTTTTAACAGGAAGAAACCTCCGGCAGAACCAGGCTCAGGGAGGGGCGGCCATCTGCTGCGACCGGTTGGGGTGAGAGAAGGAAGACAGGATAAAAGACATGCTGTGGAAGAGAGACAGAGGTTAATAACAGATATGATTTAATGCAGAGAGGTCTGTTAATACATAGTGAGTGAGAAAGGTGACTGGAAAGGAAAAACTCAATGCATCATGGGAATCCCCCGGCAGCCTATGTCTATTGCAGCATAACTAAGGGAGGATTCAGGGTCACCTGGTCCAGCCCTAACTATATGCTTTAGCAAAAAGGAAAGTTTTAAGCCTAATCTTAAAAGTAGAGATAGTGTCTGTCTCCCGAATCCAAACTGGAAGCTGGTTCCATAGAAGAGGGGCCTGAAAACTGAAGGCTCTCCCTCCCATTCTACTTTTAAATACTCTAGGAACAACAAGTAGGCCTGCAGAGCAAGAGCGAAGTGCTCTAATAGGGTGATATGGTACTACAAGGTCATTGAGATAAGATGGGGCCTGATTATTTAAGACCTTGTATGTGAGGAGCAGGATTTTGAATTCAATTCTGGATTTAACAGGAAGCCAATGAAGGGAAGCCAAAACAGGAGAAATATGCTCTCTCTTTCTAGTCCCTGTCAGTACTCTTGCTGCAGCGTTTTGGATTAGCTGAAGGCTTTTCAGTGAGTTTTTTGGACATCCTGATAATAATGAATTACAGTAGTCCAGCCTGGAAGTAATAAATGCATGAACTAGTTTTTCAGCGTCACTCTGAGACAGGATATTTCTAATTTTAGAGATGTTGCGCAAATGGAAGAACGCAGTCTTACATATTTGTTTAATATGTGCATTGAAGGACATGTCCTGGTCAAAAATGACTCCAAGGTTCCTCACAGCGTTACTGGAGGCCAAGGTAATGCCATCCAGAGTAAGAATCTGCTTAGATACCATATTTCTAGGCTTTTCAGGGCCGAGTACAATAACCTCAGTTTTATCTGAATTAAGAAGCAGAAAGTTAGCGGCCATCCAGGTCTTTATGTCTTTAAGACATTCCTGCAGTTTAACTAATTGGTGTGTGTTATCTGGCTTCATGGACAGATAGAGCTGGGTGTCATCTGCATAGCAGTGAAAATGTATGCTATGTCTTCTAATGATACTGCCTAAGGGAAGCATGTATAATGTAAACAGAATTGGTCCTAGCACTGAACCCTGTGGAACTCCATAATTAACCTCAGTGTGTGAAGAGGACTCTCCATTTACATGCACAAACTGGAGTCTATTAGATAGATATGATACAAACCACTGCAGTGCAGTACCTGTAATACCTACAGCATGTTCTAATCGCTCTAATAGGATATTATGGTCGACAGTATCGAATGCTGCACTGAGGTCTAGCAGGACAAGCACAGAGATGAGTCCACTGTCAGAGGCCATAAGAAGATCATTTGTAACCTTCACTAAAGCTGTTTCTGTGCTGTGATGAGCTCTGAAACCTGACTGAAACTCTTCAAATAAACCATTCCTCTGCAGATGATCTGTTAGCTGTTTGACAACTACTCTTTCAAGGATTTTTGATATGAAAGGAAGGTTGGAGATTGGCCTATAATTAGCTAAGACTGCTGGGTCTAGAGATGGCTTTTTGAGTAAAGGTTTAACTACAGCCAGCTTGAAGGCCTGTGGTACATAGCCGATCATTAGAGATAGGTTGATCATATTTAAGATCGAAGAATTAATTAATGGCAGGACTTCTTTGAGCAGTTTTGTAGGAATGGGGTCTAAAAGACACGTTGATGGTTTGGAGGAAGTAATTATTGAAGTTAACTCAGAAAGATCAATTGGAGAAAAAGAGTCTAACTTAACATCAATGGTACTAAGAGTAGCTGTAGATAATATTACATCTGTGGGATGATTACTGGTAATTTTTTCTCTAATGATAAAAATTTTATTTGTGAAGAAGTTCATGAAGTCATTACTAGTTAACGTTAAAGGGATGGTTGGCTCAAAAGAGCTCTGACTTTTTGTCAGCCTGGCTACAGTGCTGAAGAGAAACCTGGGGTTGTTCTTATTTACTTCAATCAGTGATGAATAGTAAGATGTTCTGGCTTTGCGGAGGGCTTTCTTATAAAGCAGCAAACTATTTCTCCAGGCTAAATGATGATCCTCTAAATTTGTGACACGCCATTTCCTCTCCAGATTACGAGTCATCTGCTTTAGGGTACGTGTTTGAGAATTATACCACGGAGTCAGGTACTTCTGATTAGAGACCTTAGTTTTCACAGGAGCTACAGTATCCAGAGTCGTACGTAGTGAGGAGGTGAAATTATTAACAAGATAATCGACCTCTGTTGGGGTAGCGTTCAGATAGCTGCTCTGCTCTATGTTGGTACAGGGCATTGAAGATGATAACAGTGGGTGGATTATATTCTTAAACTTAGTTACAGCGCTTTCAGAAAGACATCTACTTTGATAAAGTCTACTCTCCACCGCTGTGTAATCAATAATTGTAAATGTAAATGTTATCAGGAAATGATCAGACAGGAGAGGGTTTTCAGGAAACACTGTTAAATGTTCAGTTTCTATGCCATATGTTAGAACAAGATCTAGAGTGTGATTAAAGTGGTGGGTGGACTTAATGCATACATATTATTAAAATTTGGCCTATAACGGCTGTATTGATATATGGAAACTTGAAATGCTCCCACAAATGGCACTACAGCGTGTAAAAACATAAAGATAAGCTCTGGCGGACTTGGTTCTATGGTAGGTCTTGTCTCGTCTCTCCCTCCAGACATTCAGAGCCCTGGCGCCCCACGCAGAGGCAGCTCCGACCCCAGTTCCTCCATTTTCAGCCACGACGTTCGAGATCTAAACCCCAGCATCGCAGAACTCATCAGCGTCTCCCAAGAAGCGATTATAAATAGCCTTGCAGCAAGCACATTGTCCTCCTATTGGGCCGCTTGGAACACATTCCGTTCATTCCATCATAACTTCAACCTGCCCTTCCTGTCATTCAACATCGTAACAGTTTCCAGCTTCATATCTCATGCCTTCCGGTTCCTGAGCTGAGCATCTGCCTCTGCAAAGGAATCCCCGACCACTTAAGCTCCTGGGTCGATGGTCATCACAAGCCTACCTGTTATACATTCACAAAAATCACCAAGACCTCCGTAATGCCCAATCTTCGCTCCTGTAGGGGATGCCTTCTTCGGGGTTCTGCCCGACCCGAGAGTCGTTGCCAGTCCCCTTCAAGGCCTTCCCCAAACCGCAGCACTATTCACACTCCTCATCCCTCATCGCCCATCATTACCAAGGATGTGGTCCCTGCTAGTGAAGTGGAGATATCATCTGAATTTCAGGAGCGGGACCACTCCTCCTTCACGCCCCTCCAGCCTCGGGCTATAAAAAAAACCCCTTCCCCAATTCCTGATGCCCCACCCCCCCCCCTTTTTCTTTCCTCTCTTCTCCTCTCCTCTCTTCCTTTCCTACATTTATTTCTCGTTAGTACATGGGGTTTGCCCGGCCCGAGAGCCGTCGCCAGTCCCCTTCAAGGCCTTCCCCAATCCGCAGCACTATTCACACTCCTCATCCCTCATCGCCCATCGTTACCAAGGATGTGGTCCCTGCTAGTGAAAGCAGTGTTAAAGACACTGTGGTACCATACCCTCGTGAGCTTCAGTTGAACAGTATCGTACTGCAGAAAGTAGTGTGTTGGTACAGAAATGGTGAGAAAAGGCAATTAACAATGGAAGAGATGCACTGCCTGTGGGAATGTTCAGAAAAAGGTTTTTGAAAGAAGTTTCAGATGTACTGTAATTGTACATGTTACAAGAGTTAAGCTGAATCCCTGTCCTAAACTATGTATCCTGGGGATTTACTAACTGAAAGACAGCCTGGCAAAGTTCTCCAAAAAAACACAATTTACTGCTTGTTACAGGTGAAATACAGCATAACCAAGTTATGGAAATTAGACCACAGTGAGCACGGTGGTTAGCACTGTTGCCGCACAGCAAGAAGGTCCTGAGTTCAATTCCACCATCAGGCCGGGGTCTTTCTGTGTGGAGTTTGCATGTTCTCCCCGTGTTTGCGTGGGTTCTCTCCGGGTACTCTGGCTTCCTCCCACCGTCCAAAGACATGCAGCTTGTGGGGATAGGTTAATTGGATAATCCAAATTGTCACTAGGTGTGAATGTGCGAAGTGAATGTGAGTGCGAATGGTTGTCTGTCCCTGTGTGTTGGCCCTGCGACAGACTGGCGACCTGTCCAGGGTGTACCCTGCCTCTCGCCCTATGACAGCTGGGATAGGCTCCAGCGCCCCCCGTGACCCTGAAAAGGATAAGCGGAAGCGAATGGATGGATGGATGATACAAATATAATGTTATTGTCTGGTTCTAAGCAGATATACTTTGACTGGTGCCAGCTGAACTACCTCCAGATCAATGCCAGTAAAACCAAGGAGCTGGTGGTAGACTTCCGCAGGCACAAGCATTCTCCACTGCAACCACTGAACATCCAGGGTATGGACATTGAGGCTGTGGACAGCTACAGGTACCTTGGTGTTCATCTGAACAACAGACTGGACTGGACTCATAACTCAGACGCCCTCTACAGGAAAGGGCAGAGCAGGCTGTACCTGCTGCGGAGACTCAGGTCGTTTGGGGTGGAGGGCCCACTCCTGAAGACCTTCTATGACTCTGTGGTGGCTTCTGCTATCTTTTATGGTGTGGTCTGCTGGGGCGGCAGCATCTCTGCTGGGGACAGGAAGAGACTGAACAGGGTGATCCGAAGGGCCAGCTCTGTTCTAGGATGCCCTCTGGACCCAGTGGAGGTGGTGAGTGACAGGAGAACGGCGGCTAAGCTGTCATCCCTGTTGGACAACGTCTCCCACCCCATGCAGCAGACTGTGACAGCACTGAGCAGCTCCTTCAGTGGGAGACTGCGGCACCCACGGTGTGGGACGGAGAGATTTCGCAGGTCTTTCCTCCCCACTGCTGTCAGACTCCACAACAAAGACTTTAACTGAACAAACACACACATCCACACATGTGCAATAACACTAAGTGCAATAATCTTTTCTGGCATCGTTGTATTTTTACTCAGTTGTATATAGCATTCGTATTCTATTTTTATCTTATTGTATATTTTTATTCTATTTTATTCTACTGTATATAGTATATTATTTTATTCTATTCTGTACAGCTGTGTACTGTATTTATTCTTATTGTATTCTAATTTTTGCGTCATAACTTTTGCACTGTCCACTTCCTGCTGTGACAAAACAAATTTCCCACGTGTGGGACTAATAAAGGTTATCTTATCTTATCTTTTAAAGAACTGTTCAATAAAGGGTAAGAAATGGCGATGTGCATGTTAAACACCCTAAAACAGAAGAGGGCACAGCTCATTACTACTGTCATATAATCTGATGCTGCTCTACTGAC
>NW_024582938.1:18928-20071 GCF_018398535.1 Haplochromis burtoni
AAAATATGCAGCTGGTTGAGTACAGAACAGAAATATAAACACTCTTAGCTGATTATTATATGAATAATAAAACCTTTAAAAGCAAAAATACTCTGACAAGTATACCTTGAGGAAGCTGACTGGGATTATTCTTATGTCAGTCTATTAATGATCTTCTATTAATATTGAATAAATGCTCAGATTGCCATGTTTGCTGATGATCAGTATATGCAGCTGAATCATTCATTGATATGTCTCATTGAGAGAAATCCTTAATAAACAGCTGCAGATTCAGTGTTAATAATAGTGAACAACTGTTGGGTACAATGATCACAAACATTATCTGCACATAATATCGACTCCAGGTGAGACAGATGTGTCAAAATGAATGACAGCAGATGTTATAAAGCTAATTGTAAATGCATTTGCTTCCTCACAGCATGATTATTGTTGTGTAATCTGGTCCAGTGCATCAACAAAATACATGAATAAAAGTTACAAGTAGCTCAAATAAAGCTGCACACTGTGCAGTGCAGTTCATTCAGAACTAATGTAATTTCGATGTACGGTCGCCTGGGCAGAGATCGGTCTGTGCTCTGCTAAGTTTAATCCAAAATGTACCAGGGACAAAATTACAAAATGTTTTATATGGAAGGCTGTTTTCTCAGTTCTGTCAAGATAATTATCAAAAACGATGTGATTTGCAGCAGAACACTCAGAGCAGTGAGTTTAAATACCTGCTGTGAACCATCCAGAGTAATGAGCAGTACAGCGCAAGAGAGGTGAAGAAGAGAGAGTGCAGAAAGGGTGGAGTGGGTGGAAAGGTGATTTGTGACAGAAGGATAGCAGCGAGAGTGAAAGGGCTTGTGAGAGCTGCTGTGATGTATGGTTTGGAGTTGGTGACACTGACAGAAAGACGGCTGGGTAGCTGGAGGTTCACAAAGATGTTTTCATTGAGAGTTAGCAGGATTAGAAATGAGAATCTGAGGCTATGATAGTTTGGACATGCAGAGTACGGACAGTAAATAGTGGTTTATTGTAGGGTCTTTACTAGAGCTGGGCGATAGAACGATAACGATATGTATCGCGATATAACTTTTTCTCGATAGAAAAATTAAACTATCGCGATAGACCTCGCCGCTCTTGTCCTCTTAAAAAAAAAGA
>NW_024582938.1:20091-23024 GCF_018398535.1 Haplochromis burtoni
ATTGTAAATGTAAATGTTATCAGGAAATGATCAGACAGGAGAGGGTTTTCAGGAAACACTGTTAAATGTTCAGTTTCTATGCCATATGTTAGAACAAGATCTAGAGTGTGATTAAAGTGGTGGGTGGACTTAATGCATACATATTATTAAAATTTGGCCTATAACGGCTGTATTGATATATGGAAACTTGAAATGCTCCCACAAATGGCACTACAGCGTGTAAAAACATAAAGATAAGCTCTGGCGGACTTGGTTCTATGGTAGGTCTTGTCTCGTCTCTCCCTCCAGACATTCAGAGCCCTGGCGCCCCACGCAGAGGCAGCTCCGACCCCAGTTCCTCCATTTTCAGCCACGACGTTCGAGATCTAAACCCCAGCATCGCAGAACTCATCAGCGTCTCCCAAGAAGCGATTATAAATAGCCTTGCAGCAAGCACATTGTCCTCCTATTGGGCCGCTTGGAACACATTCCGTTCATTCCATCATAACTTCAACCTGCCCTTCCTGTCATTCAACATCGTAACAGTTTCCAGCTTCATATCTCATGCCTTCCGGTTCCTGAGCTGAGCATCTGCCTCTGCAAAGGAATCCCCGACCACTTAAGCTCCTGGGTCGATGGTCATCACAAGCCTACCTGTTATACATTCACAAAAATCACCAAGACCTCCGTAATGCCCAATCTTCGCTCCTGTAGGGGATGCCTTCTTCGGGGTTCTGCCCGACCCGAGAGTCGTTGCCAGTCCCCTTCAAGGCCTTCCCCAAACCGCAGCACTATTCACACTCCTCATCCCTCATCGCCCATCATTACCAAGGATGTGGTCCCTGCTAGTGAAGTGGAGATATCATCTGAATTTCAGGAGCGGGACCACTCCTCCTTCACGCCCCTCCAGCCTCGGGCTATAAAAAAACCCCTTCCCCAATTCCTGATGCCCCCCCCCCCTTTTCTTTCCTCTCTTCTCCTCTCCTCTCTTCCTTTCCTACATTTATTTCTCGTTAGTACATGGGGTTTTGCCCGGCCCGAGAGCCGTCGCCAGTCCCCTTCAAGGCCTTCCCCAATCCGCAGCACTATTCACACTCCTCATCCCTCATCGCCCATCGTTACCAAGGATGTGGTCCCTGCTAGTGAAAGCAGTGTTAAAGACACTGTGGTACCATACCCTCGTGAGCTTCAGTTGAACAGTATCGTACTGCAGAAAGTAGTGTGTTGGTACAGAAATGGTGAGAAAAGGCAATTAACAATGGAAGAGATGCACTGCCTGTGGGAATGTTCAGAAAAAGGTTTTTGAAAGAAGTTTCAGATGTACTGTAATTGTACATGTTACAAGAGTTAAGCTGAATCCCTGTCCTAAACTATGTATCCTGGGGATTTACTAACTGAAAGACAGCCTGGCAAAGTTCTCCAAAAAAACACAATTTACTGCTTGTTACAGGTGAAATACAGCATAACCAAGTTATGGAAATTAGACCACATGTGAAAAGCTGGCTGTCTGGGTTGGCAGCACAGCAAGAAGGTCCTGAGTTCAATTCCACCATCAGGCCGGGGTCTTTCTATGTGGAGTTTGCATGTTCTCCCCGTGTTTGCGTGGGTTCTCTCCGGGTACTCTGGCTTCCTCCCACCGTCCAAAGACATGCAGCTTGTGGGGATAGGTTAATTGGATAATCCAAATTGTCACTAGGTGTGAATGTGCGAAGTGAATGTGAGTGCGAATGGTTGTCTGTCCCTGTGTGTTGGCCCTGCGACAGACTGGCGACCTGTCCAGGGTGTACCCTGCCTCTCGCCCTATGACAGCTGGGATAGGCTCCAGCGCCCCCCGTGACCCTGAAAAGGATAAGCGGAAGCGAATGGATGGATGGATGATACAAATATAATGTTATTGTCTGGTTCTAAGCAGATATACTTTGACTGGTGCCAGCTGAACTACCTCCAGATCAATGCCAGTAAAACCAAGGAGCTGGTGGTAGACTTCCGCAGGCACAAGCATTCTCCACTGCAACCACTGAACATCCAGGGTATGGACATTGAGGCTGTGGACAGCTACAGGTACCTTGGTGTTCATCTGAACAACAGACTGGACTGGACTCATAACTCAGACGCCCTCTACAGGAAAGGGCAGAGCAGGCTGTACCTGCTGCGGAGACTCAGGTCGTTTGGGGTGGAGGGCCCACTCCTGAAGACCTTCTATGACTCTGTGGTGGCTTCTGCTATCTTTTATGGTGTGGTCTGCTGGGGCGGCAGCATCTCTGCTGGGGACAGGAAGAGACTGAACAGGGTGATCCGAAGGGCCAGCTCTGTTCTAGGATGCCCTCTGGACCCAGTGGAGGTGGTGAGTGACAGGAGAACGGCGGCTAAGCTGTCATCCCTGTTGGACAACGTCTCCCACCCCATGCAGCAGACTGTGACAGCACTGAGCAGCTCCTTCAGTGGGAGACTGCGGCACCCACGGTGTGGGACGGAGAGATTTCGCAGGTCTTTCCTCCCCACTGCTGTCAGACTCCACAACAAAGACTTTAACTGAACAAACACACACATCCACACATGTGCAATAACACTAAGTGCAATAATCTTTTCTGGCATCGTTGTATTTTTACTCAGTTGTATATAGCATTCGTATTCTATTTTTATCTTATTGTATATTTTTATTCTATTTTATTCTACTGTATATAGTATATTATTTTATTCTATTCTGTACAGCTGTGTACTGTATTTATTCTTATTGTATTCTAATTTTTGCGTCATAACTTTTGCACTGTCCACTTCCTGCTGTGACAAAACAAATTTCCCACGTGTGGGACTAATAAAGGTTATCTTATCTTATCTTTTAAAGAACTGTTCAATAAAGGGTAAGAAATGGCGATGTGCATGTTAAACACCCTAAAACAGAAGAGGGCACAGCTCATTACTACTGTCATATAATCTGATGCTGCTCTACTGAC
>NW_024582938.1:23049-24220 GCF_018398535.1 Haplochromis burtoni
AAAACAAGCTGCTGATTATTTCACATTTTACTTGTGAGCAACGGCACATTTAAATCTTACAAATATAGTTATTTGGCTTATATCGTGATAGATATCGTTATCGCCTGAAATGAAAAAAACATATCGTGATATGAAAAAATCTTATATCGCCCAGCTCTAGTCTTTACTAGTGCTGGGCGATATGACGATATATATCATGTGGACAATAGAAAAGTGTCAATCGTGACATTTGTCTTCTATCGTTTCTATTGTTTCTAACCCAAATTTTATAAATTATTACATAAAATATATAATTAACCCTTTACAACCGGTCAGAGCAGGCACACTCCGTTTTACCTAACTATTTTTAAATCCCTGTAGAACTACAACCACATAAGGTAGCGCAATAATTTATTTTGAATGTGAAACCAGAGGAGTTGTATTTATATCTAATGACATTAGCTTGCCCTAGGTCATGGTTTCCTTCCACATATAGCTTTTGCAAAAATTCCATAAGAAGCACTTGCAGCAACAAAAACATAATATTCCAGAAACACGCTTTGCCGATGTTCATAACACTTCCTACGTTGGCATATACCTCAGCGTGAACTATCGCATGTCTGCCATTTCCTGCCCGAAACTGGAAGTGACGTCATTTTCGCAAAAGCCTATGTTGGTGTTTTTAAAAGTCATGTTTGACTTTATGCTTTTCTGTATCGTTTCTGGGATGCTTAGAAGTCAAATTACACTGTTGGAAATAGTTTATTTTGATGAATTATAATATTTATTTTCATTTTTCCTGTAGTATATAAAAATTATTGTATCTCAAAAATAAAACTATGAAGACACTCAAAATAAATTTCTCGTGGTTGGAAACGATTTTGTGCAACTTTTTTGTATTTACAGTTTTGAGGGATAAGCCTCTTAAATTTCTCTAACTAGAAATATATGTTAAAAAAAAAATTTCAATTTTTTTGGAGTTTACTGCACTACAATTTTTTGCAATTTATGTAGTTACTATTCAATTCAATTCACTTTTATTTATATAGCGCCAAATCACAACATAAGTCGCCTCAAGGCGCTTCATAGATACAGAGAAAAAAAACCCAACAATCATATGACCCCCTATGAGCAAGCACTTTGGCAACAGTGGGAAGGAAAAACTCCCTTTTAACAGGAAGAAACCTCCGGC
>NW_024582938.1:24240-26120 GCF_018398535.1 Haplochromis burtoni
TTTATTCTATTCTGTACAGCTGTGTATTTATTCTTATTGTATTCTAATTTTTGCCTCATAACTTTTGCACTGTCCACTTCCTGCTGTGACAAAACAAATTTCCCACGTGTGGGACTAATAAAGGTTATCTTATCTTATCTTTTAAAGAACTGTTCAATAAAGGGTAAGAAATGGCGATGTGCATGTTAAACACCCTAAAACAGAAGAGGGCACAGCTCATTACTACTGTCATATAATCTGATGCTGCTCTAACTGACTTCTACTTGGAATCTTTGGACTACACTCCAGCCTGCAGCCCTGGTGTAATGAACTTAAACTTACAAGATTCCTTGGTCATTGACCCAGCCTTTTCAATTCATGTTCTGTTTTTTCCACTTGTACCATTTCCTGTTTCATTATGTTCAGCTGTGTATTCGCCTGTGTCCAATTATCGTCATCATCCAGTCTGTGTATTTAAGTTCCTCAGTTTTATCAGTTCTCTGTCGTGTCATTGTCGCTGTTAGGTTGTCCCAGTTCCATCAGTTCTGTCAGTCTTTCATTCAGTCAGTCGTCCAGCCAGCCAGCCATTTTCTACTTCTGCTCTGTTCTGTTCCCTCTGTCTACAATAAACACCAACCTTCACCCACCTGTGAGTCCAGCATTTGGGTCCTCCTTCCGTCATCCGCACTGCAACTCCTGACATAAACCCTGTTGTCCCAAGCTATGCTAGAACTATCTCAGGAAAAAAGAACAAGATAGCAAGTTTAAAAACATGGAGTGTTCAGCACAGTCTCCAGACTTAAACCCCATCCAGCTGGTTTGGGATGAACTAGACAGAAGAGTGAAAGCAAAGCAACCAATAAGGTCCCCATTTATGGGACCTTTTGGTACAGATATGGGAGAATATTTGATTTCTATTGTAGAAATAATGCCACAACTGTGTTCATCTGTTCAGCTTTCATCTGAGAAAGGGGGCGACTCTGATGAGTCAGAAGGTTAGGATGCATTTTGGTTCTTTTTTAACTCCAACTGCTTATTTGTACTGTGTTTTCATTTCAGAGCGCAATGAGACATTAAACTGCATAATCTTCATTAAAAAAAAGTTGAGATGTTCTAAAACAGTGTTCAGGGCTCAGTGAGGAAGGAGGCAGCAGTGGATTGAAGGCTGGTCTGAGCCTTTCACTGTCACAGTGGTGTTAGCTGGGATGAGTGGTGAAAGAGACTGGTTTCTGGTCTGTAGCCCAGTAGAATCTGTGCGTGACACTTTGCCATTCTAGTATTGGCCAGTCTGGGTCCAATGCTAGACTGTGATGAACAGAGTATTTAGAAGTGCTTCTAACTCTGCTGGCCACGTGACCCAGACTAAATGAAATGAAACATTATTGAAACTCCAAAGCCTGACAGAGTCCGCCTGACTGCGTAGGTATGCACCAGACGCTGCTTAGAGGGCTGAGACGCATTTCCCAAATGAAACTCTGGTCCTTTATCTGAAAAATGGACAGAGAAAGAAATGCACTCAAGAAACGCACTTGAGATGGATTTTGCAGATAGACAGAGATAAAAATTAAATCTGATCATTTTATCTGGTATTTAATGAGACAGATTCTCAGATTTCTCAGCATTTTCATAATTGGATCAATCGAGTGACTAAGAAGTAAGCACAACATGTAGAAAGTAGGACTCTTGGGTGATGTCAGTGACTGACTTCATATTTCATGTGTAATTAAACAAACAGCTGTACGGGCTGTAGGTGTGTAAGAAGAGCATTGGTGGGCTGAGATGTTTGTGTCTACACACGTATGAGCTCTGAAACACACAGTGTGTTATATTCGGTTTTCAGTGTGAGGTGGATGTTACACACATGCACTTATTTGCATTTTCCTTTCTCATGAATGAGCACA
>NW_024582938.1:49613-65102 GCF_018398535.1 Haplochromis burtoni
ACGGATTAGCTTACAAACACATTTAACTTACCAAAAATAATGCGGTGGGGCCTCAGGTCCTCCTGTCCGGTAGTCCAATTTACTGAAGAACACCTCAGGCTGTCACTTTGAAATAGTCGGTAATGTAAACGCTGGACCTCTCGGCATCTGCCATTCCCGAACAGACACGTGCGAGTTTGTCAGTGTTTTCTCCAGTCATTGGTCAGCATTATAATATATGCAAATACATGCGGGTTGGAATTCCCGCCCCCCAGCGCGCCCCCGTACGCCAAAACAGTGCCAGCAGAGTGAAACTGAAAAATGGTTTGAAACTGAAAAGTGGATTGAAACCGAAAAAAAAAAAATTGTAAGCGAAAACAAAAAAATTACAGTTTCAATTAATTGTTTTTCACTATCAATTTTTTTTTCGGTTTCAATACAAGATTTTTCAGTACATTTATTTCAGTTACAATATTTTTTTTCGGTTTCAATATTTTTTTTCGGTTTCGTTTCAAGGTGGCATCGTGGGATAGCAAACAATGCATGGCTGACCTGTGTCCATACAACAGTACCATACAACAGTACTGAAAACAAGGGCCTTTGTAGCACAGTCAAAACACTGAACCCAGCTTCTATGGAATCACATAGAAGCTGGGTTCAGTGTTTTGACTGTGCTACAAAGGCCCTTGTTTTCAGTACTGTTGTATGGACACAGGTCAGCCATGCATTGTTTGCTATCCCACTCTGAGCTGGGAGGTAGCTTTGTTAAACTACATATGTCCAGTTTTGGTTGGTTTCCACCTTTTATTGTTTCTTTTTCAGAGTAAAGTAAATCCATTCAATAAGACGCTCTTATCTGTGATTGATGGCACAGAGAGCCGAGGAAAGTCTGTGTGTGAAAAGTCAGCGCTGCTGTGTTCTTGATCGGTTACAGAGGTGGTCTGTTTTTTAACACATGTAAATGTTGTTGAAGATCTCCGTGCATTTTCCCGTGTCGGGGTTGAACTGAGACTGCCTTGATCCAAACCACCCCAGCTCAGCCGTGTGTGACATGCGCAGTGATGAAGGAGACCAAATTCAAACACTGATAAAGTGAAATTCTAGGTTCCCTGGTGGCACTTTGACCCATATAGTCTAATATGTATGCTAAGCCCCTCACTCCTTACACCCTGATTGGAATTTGATTAGCAGCACATCCAGAGGAAGCCTGTGGGCCGGTCTCATCGAGCAGCACTTTGACTGGTGGAAACCACTGGGTGGAATCCAGATGTGGGCCGGTGGATCCAATCATCAAAGTCCCACCAGGTGAAGGAGACAAGATCCTTTTACCTGTGCTGGCAGGATGTTGCACTAGCTAGCAAGTTAGTGTTCAGGGTCAGCTGAGTATAATGCTGGACTGTCACATGTATGCACTTCCAGCTCACTGACCACTTCAAAGCTTTTCAGTCGTCAGTGAACATAGTTTGTTAACTGCTATGTTTTCCATCTGTGATGGTGAGAAGCCAATCAATGTGCTTTGATCTTCAATGGAAATTTGTGGACTGGATACACTGAAAAAAAGGGATTGGCCAACTCTTGGATTTACGTAAGCATCTTGCGTATATTTAACATAAGTGCCTCATGCTTTAAAGTTAAGTGTAACTATATAGTGTAGAAACTACATGATATGCAGAGAGGCTAGATTAAATTGTTCATATCATGTTCGAGTGAAGTAAGTCAATAACTTTCAGTCCCGTATGCTTTGGATCGTGGTTTCAGGAAGGCATCCATCTCAGTCAAATCGAGTTGTCTCCACTACTTTTTTTGGTATACTGAAAAAAGTAAATTGGGTGTTTGTTACCTTAAAAAAGTCTAACTTGTAATTTAAACACAATAATTTCATGCTTCTATGAACGTAATTAAATCATGAATGATCTGTACGAAATTCAACAACTTAATTTGTCCTTGTTGAGATGACATGATACAATCTAGTAAGAGTGGTTAGTTGCTAAACGCATGAAATTCACAAGATTGCACGAGATGTCAAACTTTAGGAAAATCACAAAACGTGCAAAAAAATTCTGCATCAAGCCTTGAAATCATAGCTTTCCTTTGTTAAGTCTGGATTGGTGACATGGTGGTTGGTGCTGTTGCGTCACAGTAGAAGATCCTGGGTTCAAATCCACAATCTGGCTAGTTTGCACTGGTTTCTCTCTGGGTTTTTTTTTTTTTCTCACTGGTTTCTTCCCACAGTTAAAAGTCGTGCAGTTGTTAGAGTTAGGTTAATTGATGATTCTAAATTACCTCTCAATGTAAGTGCAAATGGTTGTTTGTGACAGACTTGTGAGTTGTCTAGGGTGTATCCTGCCTAACAATTCAGGGTTATTTCCCAGCCCCCCTGCAACCGCTTCAATCGCGTTTTATGAACACAAAATGCACATGTTTATTGAATATGAAAAAGTTGTGTTGATTGAACACAATTGTTTAAGTTTCTGCCAAAGCAAAACATTTGTGTGCAACCAATGTCCACTATTGAATCAAGTAAATCCAACATGGCCTTTTTTTCAGTGTACAAAGATAAGAAACAAAGTCCTTTTGGAGCATCAGTGATGCTGATGTGTTCTGATTTGTACGTCAGAGGGGAACGTGGACTGTGACAGAGGTCCTCTGTAATTCTGTAGTGTTGCCGTCAGTCTGCTCTGGTCCTTTAAATGATCTTAAAACAGAAAACTTGTAAAGACAAAGGCTCCTAAAGGCACCAAAGTTTCTCTTTAAATGGTTTGTGGAAAAAGCAGCAGTCACAAAATTCAGGTTTTATTTCTCTGTTACAAACAAACTTAATTATTTATCACCACCATTGAATGAGTCTGGTCTATAATAACTTTAACCACCATTTAAATCACAGAAACCTCATGTTCACAAGTGTAAACTACATATTTGAACAGTCTTAACAACAGGAAGCAGATCTACATAGTAAAATTAGGGACTACATTTATCATCCTTTTATGAATCAGTGTTTCAGTGAAATATTTGGTGAATGGTTTCAGCTCCTTTAAATGAGATACCAAAAAGTAGAGTGATGCTACTGGTTCATGTTAGATGTTACATCTCCAGGTGTGTGAGCCGTTAATGACTGCACGGTGACTAAATACACGTGTTTAACAAGTGTCAGAACTATTATCACCCAGTTTGTCTCCCAGTTTCCCATATGGAAAAGAAATAGTAAAAACTTATATGTGATTACTCATGAAAGTGGCCACTTTCTCATTACTTTCATACATTGTTTTAGTAAGTATCCAAAACATACAAGTTTCATTATATAATTTTTCAAGGGATCTTATATCCGTTTTCACTCTTATATGCTTTTCATACAAGTTTCACACAAGTTTGAAACACTGTAGAAATAGTCAACTGGTGAAGAGCTCAAATCTGTTACAACTCAAATTCAAGAAAGTTGGAAAAGAGTAACCGTGCTGTAGAAAATGTAAATAAAACCAAAATGACTTGTAACAGTTGTCACATAAAGAATATTAATTAAATCTTACAAAGAGAAAACTCAGTTTTTTAAAAAGTTTATTGACCCTTCCGATGAAATAACACAAAGAAATATTCATTTGCATATATTCATTTTCATTTGCTACATCTAGAATTTTTGGGGGGTAACTTATTTCCTAAAAATATATTATGTAATTTATTTAGAGAAATGCAGACATGTTGTTTTGTTTGTTGATGTTTTAATGGACTGAAGCAAACTCTGACATTCCCCACATAGCAGACAGGTCTGGCCCGGATCTGGCATCAAGCCGGCACTGCTGACTGACTGGTGTCATGGTTTATGTCAACCAGATGTGGGCCAGGTCTGGCAATGATGCACTATTTATGTTCCTGTTTTCCCATTTTAGTTAGAAGACCCAAATGCCATGTTGCAATACTATACTGCTATGGTAGCCAACGTTTCAAATGCAGGTTTGAACAGAGTTTCTCGTTATGAGCACTGAGTACACCTGTGCAATCAGATCCCATCCATGCAGAAACGTACATACATGTTTCACAGCGACAGAGGTTTGATGTGTGTGAATGACTAAATGTAGTGTTTGGGGTCCTTAGGGACTAAGTAAAGCGCTATACAAATACAGGCCATCTCAGGCTCGCCTCCACAGTGTCCCGTTCTCCCGTCTTCCTCCCCTCATTGACAGCCAGTTGCAGCAGATGGCCCCGCCCCTCCCTGAGCCTGGTCCTGCTGGAGGTTTCTTCCTGTTTAAAGGGAGTTTTTCCTTCCCACCCTGACCAAGTGTTAGCTCATAGCGGCTCATCTGATTGTTGAGGTACTCTCTGTATTATTTTAGGGTTACAATATAAATATAAATACTAGTCACCTTGAAGATTTTAATTTTAAATAAATCTAAAAACTGAATGTGGGGTTTGGTGTGTGTCCCTTATTACGGTTATTTCAACAATTCAACAATTTATTCAACAACATGTAAAGTCACAGTGCTGACTGGTAACTAAAACAGGATCTGCCAGTTACAGGAAATGACATCGTGTCATTTTATTGTAATTATTTTATTTATAAGATCTTGAAACATTACATCTGTTTTTTGTTTTTTTTTTGTTTCCACAAAATACATGGTGCTGAGGCCAAACGATATATAATTCAGTGTCTATCAGATATATTTTAATTTGCATAGAGTTATTATAAAAATTGCACAAAAAGTCTATAAAATATAAAAGATTTCTCTTTTATAGACTTTTTTGCCTCCAAGCAGCAGTGCTGACATCTTTGCAGCTTTAGCCAAAGTAACAATAAGACAGAGGAAAGTTTTCTTATCATTTAGGAAAATATTTCTGTTGAAGAATGAACTCACATGTCTCAATGCACATTTTACATTGGCATGAATAAGGCTATGTTCACACTGCAGGTGAAAGCGCATCAAATCCGACTTTTTTGACCCTCTGTGACCCATATCATGGTGTGACAGTGTGAACAGCACAAATCCGATATTTTCAAATCCGATCTGGGTCACTACATATCTGATGTTTTAGAAAGCGACTGCTGTTTGATGGTCACGTCGCATTAAATCCGTCTTTTACGTCTGGCCCTCCAGTGAAACTGTTGGGAAGACAACGTTTCACTGGTGAACATTTTATTTGTTCTGTATAATCTGCAGATTCTGACAGAAATCTGCAGCTATCCTTTGAAGCACCGCTCCTCTAAAACAGCAATAAGGATCATTATTAGATTATCTACATTATTATGTAAATAACAAAATAACTTAAAGCAAAAATTGGGAAACGTAAAGTCCGAAGTCTTTATATTAACGTCCATCAGTCAAACATACTGTTGCTCTGGGTCTAAACAGAGCGCGTTGTGTGTGACGTCTTCTTTTGCGCATGCGGCCGCTTTGAGCGTTCACACTAGAGCGCGTTTGCTGTCACATTTTATTTGTAGTGTGAACGAGCAGACAAAAACATCGGATTTGATCAAAAAATCGGAATTGAGCATTAAGACCTGCAGAGTGAATGTAGCCTAAGACAATGAAAGAAGGAAATATGACCTACACTGGCACTTCTCATTGAACCTTTAACCAACACAAATGAATTACAGTTTGTACCTGGATGCTTATGGGAGACCGCTGAATCTGCTAATGCTTGTTCTTCCAGTTTGGGGTCACAGCCTTTAACACTTATACTGTTTAACCTGCTTCCCATGGCTCCATCAGACCTCGGTACCTGTAGATCTCCTACATATGTGTTTCTGGCTTTTAAATAACTTTGTCTTCAGTCCTGATTGAAGGCGCATCATACATGTGGTATTTGTTCAAAGTGGCATGGGGATGTTCCTGGTAGGGATGCTGCAGGTCACTGATGCATGTTCACTGGAACACTTGGTGCACTGTAGATGGCTTTGAAGTTGACTTGTGATGTTTTCCCCACCAACACTGGATTCAAGCACTCCTGCAGCCATGTGTGTGCCACTGTGTCACTGACTTGGAGCTTGGCTGCTGTGAGTGGGCTGTAGCTCAGCAGGTGGAGGTGATCCAGTCCTGGCTGCTCCGGTCTGGGTATCCTTGAGCAAGAACCCCAAGCTGCTCTGTGATGCAGAAGGACCGACACGGCTCTGAATGCTCACTTTCAGCTTTTTTACTTATTCACACAGCCGTGCTGTCAGCTCTCACTGCTCCAGCTCTCTGCCGCTCAGACCTCCTCTCACATCCAGCCGCTGCTGAAGCAGGGAAGGCACGATTAGATGATGTTTGCCCTCCCTGACACCACACCCCGAACCCGCTGCTTCGAGCCACCAACCACACCCCCCAACAGTGAATATTACATGGAAGCTCCTGGGTGTATAAAGAAGTGCGAGGCCACACAACTCCTATAGAAAAGGATGAAAATGGTAAAATTGTGCTTTAACTTAGATTGCATTTAAATGTCAAATATATAAGTAGACTTTTTGTGTATTAGCAATATTAATTTGAAATATCTTCTACAAGACAGAACCAAGACTTGTTTATACACACAAAGCCTCCCTGTGTGTGTGTCTGCACTGAGCTTGTCATAGTCAGCCGGGTGTACCTGCAGTGTCACAAGCTTTGTGTAGGGTCTGATTGAATTGGGCACAAAGGCAGATTTACATATGTTTGCAACTGTTACAGGGGTTAGTGAATATCATGTAGCAGATCTACGGGGAGCTGGCAGCCAGTGGACTTGCATCACACTCTGAATCCTAAACAGTCTCCTCTCTGCACTGGACTCACTGCTCTATTCTCCTCTGAATGAACACGGCTTCTGTCTTGTTTGCTCTGGCTGTGCCTCTCTCCTGCCGACGTTTTTGTTCTGTAACTATCGTCGCACGCACACTCATTGACACACATACGGCTCGGGTCGTGGAGTATCCCCGCACGGCCGGTGAGGGACTGGGAGTGTCGGGCAATCTCTGCTCAGCCGAGTGTTAAATTAGATTCTGTTGCTTCTGTGTGTGTGTGTGTGTGTGTGTGTGTGTGTGTGTGTGTGTGTGTGTGTGTGTGTGTGTGTGTGAGAGAGAGACACACTCGTTCATAACTCACTTACAGGGACTGGGTCACTGTCACACACATCAGGAAAATGATCAGTAGTGTAAAGTCGTGCAGCTTTCCTCACGATGATGCTGATGCAGAGTCGTCCTGATCTCTTCTTCTTTCCTTAAACCCGTCTTGTCATCAGACAGAGGTGTTTCCTGATGATGTCACTGAGCCTACTTTATTCAACATAACAGATAAGAAGATATTTCCATGTAATGCTGATACTAAATAATTATGTTATTGGCTCCCTTGATCATAGTTACACTGTTATCAGTATATCAGTATCACTGTTACATGTGTGACTTGATGTGTGTCACTGGCGCTTCACGTGTTTTTGTTATATTTCTGCAGCACATTTTTAAAACAGACTCATAAGGTGTTAAACAAAAAAGCAACATTAAAAAAAAAGCTCCAACAGAATTCAAATATTTAAAAAATTCAATGAAAACACAATTTTGTCTTAACTAGCAAAAAACAGCCAAACAATGCAAACAGGTTTGAAAAAAGATTTAACACAGGAGCCTTCAAAGGGCCATTTTGACTATAAATACTGTAAATCTGTTGAAAATACCCTCAGCTCATATTTTATGACCTAAAAAACTGAAGAAGGAGTTTGTTCATAAACAAGCAGCATGACTGCACGCTGGTTAGCAAAGTGAAGCCATCCGGGGTTGGACTCCTCCACCTGTCTGGAGTTTGTGTTTCTTCCACATGAGCTTCCTCCCTGCAGCTACTCGGGGTAACTGCTGTTTTAAATCATGTGAAGGGCTCTCTGTCTCTCTATGCTCGTCCGGGCGACCTGTCCAGGGTGTAGCTGACTTCTCACCCCACCGCTCGCTGGCTGACCTGAGCAGCCCTGACTGTGAAGAATAATCTAAGAAAATAAAGAGTGAAATGTGCAGACTGAAGAGGAGGCGTGTGGATAGCTCTGATGAAGAAGAGTCAGGTTTAGTTTCAAAATTTTATTATTGTAAAATCTATCGTACAATATAAAGCACCTTGAGGCAACTGTTGTTGTGATTTGGTGTAAATAAAACTGAAACTGAATCGAACTGAAAATTCTCTGGACTCTACATGTCCTCACTTCTTACAGACAGCAACAAGTTTATGTATAAATCTTGACCAGAGAACCTTAAAATTGGATTTTTTAATTAATTGCATCTTTAATCATTTCCAACAGCTATAGAAACTGTCACGAGATTTATTCTAAAAGAAACTTCTTCAGCTGAGAGTCAGAGAGTAGAAACACACATGCTGCAGTTTTTACTTGCAAGGGCGCTCACACCAGAGTGGCGGCCCTGTGACGTGCGCGCTATGTTCTTGCACTTGTCTTTATTTATACACAAGAAGAGTAATACAACAATGAATACATTTGTTTAGTGGAATGTTGATACGTGAGCATGTGCATATGTGGTTGTGTATGTGTGTGCGTGTGCGGTTTGTAGGGGGTGAAACTGCTCGTTCAGCTCTTACTATCACTGTGGGAAGAAACTGATCTGAAAAGAACAGAACAAGTTTCGTGGTGAACAACAGCCTAAGTCATCAAAAGGTTATTATGCAGTATTCTATCAAACTTATATCATTAAAAAGCTTATACTGACTACTAAATACAATTTTATATTGACAGGAATGCTTACAATCATCATATTTCCAATTTTCCACCTGTGTTTGAATGAAACATTTGTACTTTGTACAGGGTGGGCCATTTATATGGATACACGTAATAACAGGGGAATGGTTGGTGATATGAGGGTGGCTGTAGCTCAGGTGGCAGAGCAGGTCAGCCACTAATCAGAAGGTCGGTGGTTTGATCCCAGGCTCCCCCCTGGCTGCATGCAAAATGTCCTTGGTCAAGATACTAACCCCATGTTTGCCTACTGGTGGTGGCGCCAGTGTCCGGCAGCCTCACCTCTGTCAGTGTGCCCCAGGGCGGCTGTGACTACAATGTAGCTGCCATCACCGGTGGATGACTGAATGTAGTGTGAAGCGCTTTGGGGTCCTTAGGGACTAGAAAAGCGCTTTACAAATGCAGCCCATTTACCATTGAAGTCCTGTTTGTGGCACATTAGTATATGTGAGGGGGCAAACTCCTCAAGATGGGTGGTGACCATGGTGGCCATTTAGAAGTCAGCCATCTTGGATACAACTGTTTTTTCAATAGGAAGAGGGCCACGTGACACATCAGACTTATTGGTAATGTCACAAGAAAAACAATGGTGTGCTTGGTTCCAACGTAACTTTAAATAAATAAATAAATAAATAAATAAATGGGCTTTTTTGGTTTGTTTGTTTGTTTTTTGTTTCTTGTTCACAAAATTGTAAAAACAAGAACAAAAAAGAAGACTGCATTCATCAGATCCTGTACAACGTTTAAAAAATAATTAGCACCAATTTCACTTATTTACACAGATTTTTAGTCATATACTGTAACATAGATTGTAAACTTTCAGGTGGACTCTGTAGTGCATCGGTGTCAAACTCTGGCCCGTGGGCCAAATTTGGCCCGCAGCCTAATTACATTTGGCCCGCTAAGCCATACCAAATTCCTATTAGAGCTGGCCTACTGGTATTATACAGCTAATATATATATTGTTTAGTATTAAGCTTTGCTTGTTCCATATTCAGTTTTTCAGCAAAACGTGTTTGAGTCCATAAGAAAAGATTCATTCTTATATCTGGAGGAATAAATATATTTCAATAAATATTAAGGTTAGCCCGCGACTTTGTTCCAGTTTTGAATTTTGGCCCACTGTGTATTTGAGTTTGACACCCCTGCTGTAGTGCATAAAATTTAGGTGGATTCTTCAAACAAATCAATAATAAATATTTTTAATAAAAGTAAATAATTTTGTAATTCTTTATGCCACAGTCGACGCAGCTATTACCAAAATCAAAGACAACAATCATGATACAGTGTTGATGCAGGGACAGTAAATGAAACACACACACACACACACTCTGAGCCATTTCTAAACTGTTATTTTAACATTAATGTTTGTAAACCCTTCATGCATTTAAAATCATGTTTATTTAAATTTGCTGTAAAATGTAACCAGACAGTGAGAGAGGGAGAAATATGTGAATGATGCAGAGACAGATGAATGGATGAAGGAAAAGAGCGACGGATGTATGATTGCACTGATAAGAGGAATCATTTACCAGGGCAATTTGTCGACAAGGATCTGGGGATGTGTCAGTGCGTCAGCGCCTTGGTCGCTTTGATGGATGATGGAAGTTCACTGACTCAAGCAGCCTTTCTCTCTCCCTTTGCCTCACCCTTTGCTTCTCCCTCAGACTACGTCCCTACTCCTCCATTATTACGGCAGCACAGCAAAGTGTGTGTGTGTGTGTGTGTGTGTGCATCACTCGTGTTGTGAGCTACTGTCAAATAGGCCCCACCTCTTTATTAGAAACTGTATTTTGTGTGGCACAATGTGTGGAACAAGGGAAAATACTTTGACACAGTACTGACCTTAAATTAAAGCTGCTGTTACTGGTTTAGGGATCGATGGTAACGGTTAAGGTTTAGACAAGTAGTCGTTACAGTTGTTTAGGGTTAAAAGTAAAACACATAACCAACAATATCCAAGGTCTTTCTTTCATTACTATATAACTGCAGGCTAAAATTTAAAGGTGAAAAGAAGTGTGTGTGCAGATTTAACCTCAACATAAGAAAAGGGAGGAAAAAATCGCATGTCTCCAAATAGAAGAAGCAAACTCAAATCTATTGTAATGGTAACCTGATGCCTTTGCAGCAGTTTTTATCTTCATCTGTGTATGAAAAGAATCAAAGGAAACTCTGAAACCAAACACAGGCATCTTCCAGTATGATGCCTGTGTCTGGTTTTGCCGCTGCCACCTGCAGTTTGTCCTGCAGTGTCATAGTCCTGTTTTCACTCTGTGTAAATAACGTTTTGACTGCCTTGGTTTCTGATCACCTGACACTCTTATCTGTCCGATTTTGATGGGTCAGCGTTTTCTACCCTGTATTGCTGGTGCTCCTCGTCTCCTTGGGCGTCCTCAGCTGTGTCCTCCTGGGTGTGCACAGACCAGGGAGCAGAAGAAGGAGAAGAGCAGGTGTCAGGTGAAGCTCAGCTTGTTGCGGAAGTGGGGTCTCGCTGGTAAGCCATGCTGAGTGTTTCTGATTTCCTGTGCTCAGACAGCTTCCATGGAGGGGATGTTTTCTGCCAAACCCCTTCTTGGACATGCGAGGCCTGATTCTCTGAGACCGTGCTACCTCACGAGGGTCCACCCAGTTTCCCAGTGTTTGGCCCTCCACCAGGATTTAGGTCCTGAAGCTGGAGGATCTTCCCCCTCGCTTAGCATGGTGGTGTTTTATCTAAGGCTAATAAATTATTATTGCTGAACGATTTTATACTTTCCAAATATTAATTTTTTATTTCTTACTGAAATCTGAGCTGTGAGGCAGACTATTCATCCCTCATTGAACTTTGCCCGGATGGTTATTCCTTCATCACATGTGTGGTCATGGAGGAGGCCTCGCTGTGGTGTTTCGGGGCCAGGTCTCCTTTTTTTACCTTTGAACAGTGAACTACAATTCACACAAGGGTTCCCAGAAGGATTTAACAGAATGGAGCAGTTGATGTTTGTCTCCTCCTTTGTTTAATGTCTAAATAGATTTTTCTTATCAAAGCTATTTTTTGATTGTGTAACAGGATGTATATGGTGATACCATAGTGAACCATCTGATGTATGCAGATGATTTAGTGATCTTCTCTCCATACAGTGCCGGCCTTAAACAGTTACTGAGGGTCTGCTCTCGATATGTTTTAGAGTTTGAAGAGTAATATTTTGATTGCCAGAAGTAGGGAAGACTTGTGTCTGTGTGGTACGGTTCTCAAAGTTATGAAATCTTAGGACATTATATATCTGATGATCTGTCTAATGATATGGACTCTTATAGACAATGCCACTTACTGTATGCACAGAGTAACATGCTGAGTCGTAAATGTGGTATGAGCCCCGCTCCACATGCAGACTGGGCTACACTGAATATCTGTGGAGAAGGCAGCATGTGGAGAGCCTTCATGTATATTTGTGATATTTTGGATTTTATTTCATTTGTTTTTCTCCTTCGTCTCTTGCTTTATTGAAGACATCTTTAATGCAGCTTTAATAAAGTGAACTAACTAAATGGTAAATTGACTGGTTCTTATATAGCGCTTTTCTATCCAGAGCAATCAAAGCACTTTACACAACTTGCATTATTCACCCATTACATGATTTTCAATCATATATCTCTTTTAACCCCCAATATGCTTCTCAGCTTCCTGAATAGGTGACTGGACTCATTAAAATTTGGATCGCTGACAGCTTTCTCTGAATGAAGATTAAACAGAAGTACGTCTGTGTGCCTCAGACAGATTTGTGTAGTATGAGTCCCCTCAGGTTGTTTGTTGAGTCGTCTGTCAGGAATCTCGGGGTAACTCTCAACTCTGCGTTCACTATGGATCAAATCTCTGGTTCACTGTTGTCTTATCATCTAAGTTAACTACCATTGTGTCGTGCTCTGAACTGAACATGCTCTGAATCATTATTCATGCACTTCTTTCATCACATCATTGTTTACTCGTGTAACCAAAACTGCCGAGAACATCTGTAGGTTGACCACACCGCTGCTGCGAGGCTTCTGACCAAATCAGTGGTCAAATGTCAGTGTTGAAGAAAATACACTACTGTTCAAAGGTTTTAGAACAGCCCAGTTTTTCCAGTTATTTATCGCAATTCAAGTCGTTCAAGTCTGATGAACAGCTTGAAATGGTACAAAGGTAAGTGGTGAACTGCCAGAGGTTAAAAAAGAAGTAAGTTTGCCCAAAACTGAAACATAATGTACATTTCAGAATTACACAAAAAGGCCTTTTTCAGGGACAACATGGGTTAACAATTTAATCTGTTCTGCAGCAATGGAGGTTGCTCAAGCCTTGAAAGCTGGTGCTACTAATTCCTACAGGTGTTCCAACTTTTCTGGATTAATTGCAGCCCCATCTGTCTGCATAAAGCAGTGTTGAACACACTGTGGTACCAGACTCTCGTCAGCATCAGCTGAGCAGTATCGTACTGCAGAAAGTAGTGTTGTTGCAGAAATGGTGAGAAAAAGGCAATTAACAATGGAAGAGAGACCGACCATCATAACACTTATAAATGTGGGTCTGTCCTACAGAGAGACTGCAAAGAAAGTCAAGGTGTCAGTGAGGCCAGTTTCCTTCTGCACTCAGAAACAAACTGTGACAGGAAGAGGTCTGCAAGCCTGAAACTGAATCAGAGGACAAGTTTCTGAGAGTTAACAGCTTGTGTGATGGCGGCTCACAGGACAACAGCTTCAAGCAGCTCAGTCGTGGTCGTAGTGAGAAAGTCTCAGTTTCAGCTGTGAAGAGAAGGCTTCAAGCTGCAGGTTTGACAGTATGAGATGCAGCAAGAAAGCTCGATGTCAGAATAAGACGAAGAGGCTTGGCCCTAGTCGTGGCACAATTTTGTACATACCAGACCAACTGACATGGATTGCCTGAGTTTAAGAATTTGATTGGACAGTTTAACATCACACATCGTCACAACACTAATAAACTGAAAATAAACTGGCATTTCTACAGCGCTTGTCTAATCTTAGTCAAAGTGCTTTAGATAACCTGTACATTCATCGAGCACATCGTCCTCTGGACTTGAGGACACTTCAAGGCTCCTGTACAAATTTTTTGACCATTGTTGACACTTTGGATACCTTTCAATGACGCCACCATGACTCAAAAATGAGTATGTTAAAAAACATCCACTCTTAATAATGTCTTTTCTGCCCTTATCCACACAGGGTAACCAAGAGGCCCCGGCTCCCCCTGAAGCTATGGCTCAACCTTTCCCACAAGCCCAGTATCCACCTCCTTCACAGAACGGGATTCCTGCTGAGTATGCTACACCCCACACCCACCCACCGGCTGACTACACGGGAACAAGCACAGTGGGCGAGCATACCCTAACACTATACACGGCGACACACACACAGAGTGAGCAGCCAGGAAACGACAGCAGCACTCCAGCTCTTACTACTAACACAGTATCGGTGAGTCTGTATTCACACATTCCTGTGCATTAGTTATCTTTTCTATCACAATGAGCTTCAGCTCGCGTATAAGACTTCATTCATTTCTGGTTAACATAACACTTGAAGCGTGGATTGTTCTTCTGCCTCGTAATCCATCATCACAGAGGTGCTCTTAGAGGCAGGACTTCAACACACAACACTGTAAAAACCTACAGTTATGAACAATGTTCCCTTTAAGCTGCGCAGGTGCGCAATTGCGCACTGCTGGCACGGTCTCTGCACACAGAAAATCTGTGTTGCGCACACAAAAAAAAAAATCTAACCTGAAATTAAAATTAAAACTTTAACAATCCTGTTTTGCAGTGTGAGTCAGTGACTGGCTGCTCCCGTATGGGATTAGAACGATGCCACCTTATCCCACAGTCCAGCCAATTATGCGATTCACATTCGTATATACGCAGCTAATCAACGTCGTTGTCTGGCTATGACAGCGTCCTTATGTGCCGACAACTTCTCTGACATCATCACTAAAAACAGCCATAATGCTCGGGTCTTATTTTCTACAGTTGACAGGCTAACAAACCCTCCTGTGTCAGTGGCAGCTGAACTTCATTCGACCATGGCCTGCAATGACTTTGCCAAATTCTTCACAGAAAAATCCAAAAGATTAGACAAGCAATTGGTACATCAACAGCAGATCCAGGATATGTACTGTGTCCACCGAAAAACTGTTTAAACACCATGAAACAGTTTCACCCTATTAACAGCAAAGACCTGGAGGACATCTTAGGTCAACTGAACTCCTCCTCTGCTGTTTAGATGTCCTGCCAACAAGTTTTTTCAAAAAGGTCTCAAAGACTTTGGAGTCAGACCTGTTACAGATCGTCAACTTTTCTTTAATCAGGTGTGTTTCCAGAACCACTAAAAACTGCTGTAATAAACCTATACTGAAAAAGGACAATCTTGACAAGACACAAATGAACAACTACAGGCCGATCTCAAATCTCCCATTTTTAAGTAAGATCATTGAAAAAGCAGTTTCTCAACAGCTCAATTACTTCTTAAAACAGAATAACTGCTACGATGCCTTCCAGTCAGGTTTTAGACAGAACCACAGCACTGAAACCGCTCTGACCAAAGTGTTTAATGACATATGTCTGAATACAGACAGTGGAAAAATGTCAGTCTTAGTTTTACTGGATCTCAGTGCAGCATTTGATACAGTTGACCACAACATATTACTCAAACGACTGGAGAACTGGGCAGGTCTTTCAGGAACTGTACTAAACTGGTTCAAAACATACTGAGCAGACAAGTATCACATGTGGAGTTCCCCAAGGTTCCATCTTGGGACCCCTTCTGTTTAACATTTACATGCTCCCACTGGCACAGATTATAAAGAACAACATAAACTATCCA
>NW_024582938.1:88544-95506 GCF_018398535.1 Haplochromis burtoni
GCAGCTATGCAGATGACACACAAATATATATCACAATGTCACCAGGAGACCGAGGCCCTGGTGACATTGACTGTCACAAACTAGCTGTGTGGAGGTGGATGAGGACCCAAACACAAAACTCACGGAGACAGGAGCTGAACTCAAAATAACTGTTTTATTTCAGGCTTCACAAAGAAACAGAACTAAACTGGCAAAACTAAACTAAGGACCGAGGGAACACAGAAAGGCACACAGGTTCGGGGAGGAGACATTGACAGGGCAACACTGAACTGAGGGAGAAATGCACATAAATACCAAAACAAACCAAACAAAACACAAGGAGCAAGAGTCCAAAACTGAGCCCAGAAATACACAAAAACAGTGAAAAACAAAAACAGCTCGAATGCAGGGAAGCAGTGTCCATAGAGAACAGAAGGTCGACACCACAAAAGTTCAGTTCAGCTGTTCCGGGTGCTGGCCACGTGAAAAGTGGCAGTGGCGGCAGAGCGGGTCCGGAGGCCAGCCGCGTGGAAGACGGCGGCGGCTCTCAAGCGTCGGGTGTACTGGTTGAGGCTTGGTGGGCACAGAACCAGGAAAGGCAGGACCAAGCGAGGCAGGACCAGATGGAGGCAGGACCGGACGGAGGCGTCTTACACCCTCCAGCAGAGACGAGGAGGTGCTGGCCGGGCTGACCCGAGCCGCCAGCAGAGACGAGGAGGTGCTGGCGCAGTTCTCTTGAACCCCCAGCAGAGACGAGGAGCGGCTGGAGCGTTTCTCCTGAACCCCCAGAGGAGACGAGGAGACGAGGAGCGGCTGGAGAGGTTCTCCTGAACCCCCAGAGGAGACGAGGAGCGGCTGGAGCGGTTCTCCTGAACCCCGAGCGGAGACGTGGAGTGGCTGGAGCGGTTCTCCTGAACCCCCAGAGGAGACGAGGAGCGGCTGGAGAGGTTCTCCTGAACCCCCAGCGAGAACAGATGCAGAGCAAGCAGGTGCGGAGACCTCTGGCTCAGCGGACGCTAACTGTAGCTGCACAGGGCACGCAGCTGGCTTGAGACGCAACTGTTGGGGCTGTGCAGTGCAAACAGTCTGTCCAAGCTTTATCAGCACAACGCTGTCCTCAACTGGCTGAGGCTGGGTGTCCATCAACCCCACCCGAGGAGCAGGTACGGGTGCAGGGATGAACGGAGCCCCTGCCAGGCTGGGGACAGAAGCAGGGACCAGCTGGACCTCAGCCACCCTCACCTGAGGAACTGATACGGGTGCATGGGAAAGCTGGGCCCGTGCTGCCCTGGGAACAGGTACTGGAGTTGGAGAGGTGAGCTCAGGAGCAGTAACGGACACTGGGAAAACCAAGTTAGTGGAGCCAAACACAGTTTTAGCAAACAAAGACTTATGGCGGACTGGTTTTAGCAACTCTGCTGTACTTAAGTTGCTCACGTTAGAATTAGCAGTTTTTAAAACAGTGATTGTACAAATGGATCCAGGCTTAGCAAACTCGGAGTCTGTAATTCTTGGCTCAGAAGGAGCAGTTACAGAGATAGGAGCATTTTCATAGACTGTTTCGAAATATGCAGGCTGGGGAGCAACACAGTCCAGGAGTGAAGAAACACCATCCACAGTCTCATACTCAGCAGGTACAGGGGTAGGGGAGTTAACACAGGTGGTGTCTGGAGTAACTGGGTGCAAAACTAACTCTGGAATATTCAATCTGAGCTCCCCTATCAGTTTACTCATGACGGACGGTAACTTGTTTCCCTTAACAACCGTGATTGAATGCACAGTCTTAGTGTTTTCAAAACCGCGGCCCAATCGAGTCCCATAAAAGGCAGACTCGCGCTCCCGGGCATGCCGAGCCTCCTGCCTTCTCTTCTCGTTAGGAAAGGTGGAGTCTGCACGCTGCCGATTCCATAGGGAGTTTGCTGGGTCCATGACTGGTTACGTCGTACTGTCACTAACTAGCTGTGTGGAGGCAGATGAGGACCCAAACGCAAAACTCACAGCGACAGGAGCTGAACTCAAAACAACTGCTTTATTGCAGGCTTTACAAAGAAACAGAACTAAACTGGCAAAACTAAACTAAGGCCCGAGGGAACACAGAAAGGCACACAGGTTCGGGGAGGAGACATTGACGACACAACACTGAACTGAGGGAGACATGCACATAAATACACAGAGGGTTAACGAGGGAAGTGGGAGCACACGGAAACACAGCTGACACAGATAATCATAACGAGACACGGCAGGAGTCAACACTGACGGAGACTGTCAAAGTAAAACAGGAAGTACACAGAGGTGCAGACAGGAGGAGAGAGAGCAGGGAGAGCACGACATAGCGGGCTGGGGAAACATGGAATAAACCACATCAGTCCAGCTCTGAGGTCTTTACACTGGCTGCCTGTCCGTCAGAGGATAGACTTTAAAGTTCTGATGCTGGTCTATAAAGCTCTGAATGGTTTAGTGACCCATTATGAACCTTTCAGATCCCTCAGGTCATCTGGATCCGGTTTTTTATCAGTTCCCAGAGTCAGAACCAGACATGGAGAAGCTGCATTCAGCTTTTATGCTCCTTATATCTGGAACAAACTCCCAGAAAGCCTCAGATCAGCTGAAACACTCAGTTTATTTAAATCCAGGTTGAAGACTCACCTGTTCTCAGCTGCATTTGAATAAAGCACCAAATCCACACTTTTAAGCTTAAATTTCAAAACTTACATTTTAACTACTGATTTTATCTACTGTTCCTTTTTTTCCATTCTAAATCATCCATCCATCCATCCATCATCCATTCGCTTACCGCTTATCCTTTTCAGGGTCGCGGGGGGCTGCTGGAGCCTATCCCAGCTGTCATAGGGCGAGAGGCGGGTACACCCTGGACAGGTCGCCAGTCTGTCGCAGGGCTAACACACAAGGACAGACAACCATTCACACTCACATTCACTTGTTACATCCTTTGCAGGAGGTCTCTGCTCTCCAGGAGTTCACTATGCAGGTGGGGGAGAAATCTAGCAGAGGTGGGTGTCTATTGTCTTATGTAGTATGGAGTTGATTGAATGCTGGTGTGGTTGTAGTTTCCTCTGCGGTGGGGTCGGGTGGGCCACCCCGGGCTCTGTGGGGCTTGGCGGTGCTGCTACTGTGGGCCCCGGTCCGGATGGGCCCAGGCCCTCTGCCCTTGATGGATTCCAGGGAATTGGGGTGCCTACTGGAGTCAGCGGGGGAGCTGGCCCCAGGGAGCGGGCACTTTGCCCCCACCCCCCCTCGGTGATCACAATGGCGGACACAGGAAAAAAGGTTCCGCTGGTCCCTGAGAGCCTTTTGAAAAGGCGAAAGGCCTGGGTGACCAGGGCTGAGAAGTACCACAATGAAAACAGGCAGATATACAGGCGTGAGATATGAATGGGCCATATGGCTCGCAAAGTGGGAATCTTCTATGTGCCAGCTGAGCCCAAACTGGCCTTTGTCGTGAGAGGCATCAGTGGTGTGAGCCCCAAGGTCTGTACCAGATCTAAAATGGTGTCTTTGTCAAGCTGAACAAGGCTTCAATCAACATGCTCAGAATTGCAGAGCCTCACATTGCTTGGGGAAGTCTGTGCGCGAGCTCGTCCACAAACGTGGCTACAGCAAGATCAGGAAACAGCACATTGCCCTCACAGACAACGCTGTCTGTCTTGTCTGTGAGGGCTGCTGCTGGAGGACCAGGGTTTGGTGTTCCTTCCCTCACCATCCCCAACTGCCTCCCTCTTCCTGCTCCATCACACCCCCACACATGCAGGACCTTGAGGTACAGGTTTGTCACTGAGGTGCAGGGTCGGCATTCCTCCTCTGTCCCCTTCTGGCCACCTGTGCCTCAACTTAGCCATCCCCATTACTCAAACTCTCAAGACACATACATATAGGGCCTTGGAGTTGAGCACACTAAACAGCGTCCAGAGGACAATCTGTGTATTTAACCTCACCTCTGGACCCACTTTTAAATGCATGTAGACATTGAGGGTTTTCGGGAGGCGCTGTGCTGACACCTGCTACTCTTTAGCAGAAAGCACCATGCCCTCCATCACGCAGCAGCACCACCACATCTGAACGGGCAGAGGAAAGGATGGGGTCTTCCCACCTCCGTTCTCTGTTTGCCATTGGGGGGAGGGGGCCAGGATGAGGAGTTGGCCGTCTGGTTGGGGATGCGGGCCCTCCCTGCTGCTGCAGGACCAGGGTCGGTCTGCTTGTCTCCAACCCAAGGGAAAGGGGCAGCATCTCCTGGGTCTGGGGGTTGATCCCCCCCCCCCTGGGCGCGATGGTACCTGGACCCCGGGTATAGAGTATGTTTGGGGAGTGTGAGTGTGTGTACAGTGTCCATTTCTGTGTGTCTCCATGATGGGCGAGTGCTGGATATTTGTATATGTGTGCATGAGGTGGGAATGCATGTCTGTGTCTGTGTATCAGGTCAGTCTTAGACTGCATCTCTTTGGGAACATCTCAGGCACCCCCCCAGGTGTGGGGGCCTATTTCCCCCCACCACACTCCCTGCCAGTGGCTGATGCCTTCAACTGTCGGTGCATTGGTGGCTCTCGGTGTCCGGGGCTGGTCGCTCAGGTGCTCACTCCTGGTGGCTGCTTGGTGGGGCCTGGCTTGGCACCCCCCCTTGAACCTCAGGCTTCTGGGTCTGGAGCTCGTTCCACTCTGGCCCAGCTGGCTGCCAGCAGAGCCTGCGGGCACGTCACCGCCTGTGGGCACGTTGCTGCAGCCGCCTGCACTTTTGCACTTCTGCACTGTGGCTGCTGGGTGATCCCGATCTGGGGCTCTCCTTAACTCTTTTTTAGGTGGGTGGTGTGGCTGCCCCTTCGGTGGTCCTCCGTGGGCTCTCGAGCTCTGGGGACCCCTAGATGTCTGGAGCCTGGATCTCCTGCATGCCTGCTTCATTTCTTGGGAGGCAGGGCTATGGCTCCCCACAAAGCAGGCTCATGTTCCAAATAGATGTTGAAGAGGTTGTTAAGACTCTGTGACCCATCATCCATGTTTGCTGAAGCTGTTCAAATTTAGCTGCATTACTGGGTGTAGTTTAGTCAAAAGTGAGGTGTAATTGAAGATATTTAACAGGATATTTTTCAATGAGCCAACGTAAGTGTTTAATTTCTATGACAAATGGATTAGTGTTTGTGTTTACCATGTTTCACTCTTAACAGTACAGACTTGAAATTCACTTGCTGAATTTCAGGGAAAAAAATATCCATATATTTGACATATTTCATTGTTATCCCAGAATTATCTTGTTGTAATATCAGGATCTTTGTCAGTCATTAACTGCTCCCATAAACAGTTGTGCTGTTAACAGCCATCACTTGACCCGGCTGTGTTACCTAATTATATGTAGCGAGTAAAAGCCACCGAGTAACCGCTAAGGGCCTCTATACTACTTGTGCAAACTTTCAGGCCCAAAGCTCTTACAGGAACAAGCCCAGAATAAACGGGACAAGAGGGTCAATATCAGTCAGATACGTTAAAATTTATTATTTTAAAATAACACAAAGTGTTTGCAAAAGGCCTAAAACATCAAAATGGGAAAGGTCACTAACGACCACAAGATAGTCTTATTGGTGCAACCTGCAAGCAATGCAGCCATCACCTGTGGGCTTGCTCTACCCTGGTGGTCCCAGATGCTCGTTGCTTTAAAAGAAACAAATCCACCCCAAATAAATACGAGCCCAACAGAACACTTATTGCATGCACTAAGTGTTTTCGTTCAGGCAATAATCGGTGGCACTAAAATCACTCTTAATAAAACTTATTCACCGCAAATCCACACGGAGCACCTCTAAAAAGACCTACTTCCCCTAAGGTAAGAGCCCAGCTCTGGGATTGCACATTGCCCGACTAATATTGCACCAGCCCAGTAGAAATAAAAACAAACCCGGCATAAAAAACTGTTTTAAAAGGTAACCCTACTAAAACCAAAAACACAACAAAAAGGAGGAGGAAAAAACAGTGACAAATTCACATGTGCAGCCTGCCCTCCAGCAGACAACTGTATTTGCTGCACACCTGTCTTATCTTGGCTTATCTTCTAAAATCACTACTCGAACCTCTGCTGTAGAGGTTTAAAACAACTGTTTGTGTAGAAGACAATTAAAACTTCTCAGGCTCTTCACCTACTCACACAACCATTGTTTACAGCTGCTTGTCAGTGCAAATGAAGAGCACCTGCTGCTACTTCCTCTTTTATACCCTCCATCCTCCCTGGGTCCTAAAGCCTTCCCCATTACATATAGACCACCTTCAGAGTTTTTCCTTCTCTCCCCCCTTTTCGCTTATCATGTCTGTACGTCACTCTGTATTTAATTATTAGTTACTTTTCATCTCTGGCTCTCTTGCAGAGCAAGTCCTTTGTCCTGTCTCCCTCCCCTGATCCCCAAGTGGTCACAGCCTTCCTGAGGTCTGCTCAAAGTTTTTTCCTGTTAAAGGAAGTTTTTCCCACAAATGTTGCCAAGAGCTTGTTCATATAGAGTAGCCTGCTTGTTGGTGTTTTCTCTGTATTAGTGTAGGACTTTTACCTTAACATTTAAAGTGCTTTGAGGCGACTGTTGTTATGATTTGGCACTATGTAAATAAAACTGATTTGAACTGAACTGAAATGAACAATAAATACAAACCTGGCAAAAAAGCATTTCTTTAATACACTTTGTATAAAATATTAGCCCGTTTCTTTGATCTGTTTCATATAGATAAACAAAACATTATCACCAAAGGGTGCTCTAAATATCCAACACTCTAAGCTAAGCTAAGCTCCTCTTTATTGATGATCATCTGTAAAATTGAGAGTTTGACCACAGTGTCCAATGTGGTCAAAAGAACAATACTGCCATAAACTTGCCAAGTTATTGCTACCACTGTGAGCCCAGGACACACACACAAAAGAGATTCTTAATGTTCTGCATCACTTCACTCAGCACTTGGCCTTCATGCATCTTTAAACTCCACCCCACACACACACACAC
>NW_024582938.1:95526-106334 GCF_018398535.1 Haplochromis burtoni
CACACACACACACACACACACACACACACACACACACACACACACACACACACACACCCTCTCTCCTTTTCTCTCTGCTACCTTCAGCACTTCTCTTTCATTGTTTCATTGATCGCTCAGGTTTAGCTGACATCATTGTTCCATCTCTTTCTTTTTATTTCTTTCATTGTGCATCAAATCATTATATTCTTGTTTGTGTTTTGCCCACCAAAAGAATTTGAAAGGAAATTATAATCCAGCACAACAAAACACAAGAGGAGAAGTCTAACTGCAGGATGCTTCCAGTTACCAGAACCATTTCCAATGTAACCTAATAAAAATATGAATAACAGATGCATCTATAAACTGGACAGAGAGGGCGTCTTTGGAGTGTCACACGTTAACCAGCTGCTGCTTCCCAATTTGCAAAAGAAACAAAAAAAAGAACATCTATGTATTTTTTCTGTTTTTCACCAATAAAATGATTGAAATAATTATTTTGCCACCCTGACCACCCGATGCCTTGTTTACCTCTTGACCACTTGCAGCAGGGGTACTCTTAGATTGCTCCTTTTGGTCCCACGGTCCTTCTTGTGGACTCAGTGTCTTCAATGTCAAACTGACACAACTTTCAGAATTATGGTATTATGAGAAATACCAGTTTTCACTGAAAGAGTCAGTGTCAACACTTTGACAGAGCTATGCTAGGCAGCCTAGACCTCATGAGGACATCAGAGGGTGAGATGGAGCTGGAGGACTATGCATCTACTGCCTAATCTCCAAAGGTATGCATGATGTCATCACACATAAGAAGCTAACCATCTACCCAAACCAGAAACCCTGGCTGAGGTCAGCTCTCTGCTGAAAGATAGGGAAGCTTCATTCGGGTGATGCACTGGCCTCGGCCAACTGGAATGCAATCTGCATTGGAGATTTTGTTGCATCTTTGTGAGCTGCATGGATACTCAGAGAGTACATGAGTTACTATATGCACCATGTGTCAGCAGCAGTGTTGGGTAACGCGTTACTGTAATTAAATTACTTTTCCACTGAAAAAGTAGAGTAACTAATTACTGTTCATTTTTAGGTATTTTAATTACAGTTACTTACATTACATTGTAAAATAATTAAACTCGCTGAATATCATTATTTAATTTCATTAATTTATCTTCTAAACGTAGAAGTAAACTCTGCCGCTTTAACATCGTTGCAGTGCAGGTGCATTTCTGAAACAAGCAGACAAGAATATTAAAGTAATATGTAAGCTATGTCCTGGGGAGAAAAAACTATTGCTATTAATAGCACGAGTAATCTACTGAAGCGCCTGACACAGAGCATAGACGAACACTTCTGAGCGATACTTGTTCATCATCCATGGATAACACTGTGGCAACTCCCGTTAAGCAGCAAAACCTGGTTTTACTTCAGCAGCACAGAAAGCGTCTGAAGGTGAGCTTAAAAAATGACTGCAGGCTACATTGTGGAAGAGATGCTACCGCTGCGTACTGAGTCTCTCTCTTTAAAAAAAATTATTTATTATTTAAAGAGTTTAATTTCTATTGTTCTCCCACTCAAGGTTTATAGGAATTTGAAGAAGTATTTAGTTAAATTACTTATTTAGTAATTAAGTTACTTTTCTGACACAGTAATTAGATAAGTATTTTAAATACAATATTGAGTAAGTAATATGTAATTAGGAATTAATTACTTTTTTAAAGTAACTTACCCAACACTGGTCAGCAGTTTGAGAGACATCTTCACTGTTGTGTAAGATTGGGTGATTTCTGTTTTTTATTTATGTTTGTATCTTTTTTTCTAAATTTCTAATCTACACATAAGACTACAAGTTTTGAACTTCGTATATTATCAGTTTGGAGACGCCAAAGCTTAAGTTTATAATTACTTATGGAAATGTCATCCATGTCCACATTCTTCATATGAAAAAATACATCATGGGGGAAAAAAGAAAAGACGGTTCAAGTGAGGATAATGTTATTTAGGATGAAGCTTATGTGTATGCATGTAAAACATTTAGTCACTGTCTGTTTCCCAAGTGTCTGTTGGCTAATCAAAACTTGCTTCCACTTTCCCATGCTCGCTGTGACATGACTGGTCTAGTCCGGTCATCTTCTTCTCTTCTCCATGTGCTCGTCTAACATTCTCCATCACAGATGCTTTTGTGCCTCCTCCCCATCTCCGCCATGTTACTCAGGGCTCCTGCTGTTGTTAGAAAGAATGTTTAATTCCTTCTAATGATCTCTCCTTATTGAACTGATAACAGCTCTTTACATTAAGTTGAATATAAATTTCCAAATTAATGTTAATCTGTCTAATGCTTGTGATACAGTTTAATGTAGTTTCGTTTTTAGCAGCATCCTCTTGTTCAGTGTGGTGCAGGCACTCGGGATTTTTTGTGTGTGACTTTTTTGCCCTGCTGACCTGCAGAAATGGATCTTGTTAGTGGTCTGGAGCTTTTGTTTTACAAATATAACACTGCATTTTCCTGTCTGTTCCTCTCCAAAACTAACACACACTGACAGAGAGCTGGTGTTGTCTCACCCTCCATGTAACTAGATAATATGGAACTTGTCCTCTGTAGTGGAAATGCAGTCTGAGTGCTCAGTGACAGCAGATAAATACTACATAATCCCATTCAGTTATTTACATAGTGCCAAATCACAACAACAGTTGCATCAAGGTGCTTTATACTTTATACGCTTGAGTTCATTGTGAAACCTGGCCCCACCTTATCATGCGAATTCCTGCGGTCAGATGGTCCAGGATGTGAGTGGGCGTTAAGGCGTCTGGGAAGGGATCTCAAAACTGGATTATAGATGGCAGAGAGTTGGTGTCGTAAACCCCCGTCTCTGTTCAAAGATGGCCGCTCACATTGGACGTAGATGCTTCTTTCACTCCTCTTTCAAACCATCTGTCCTCTCTGTCCAAAATGTGAACAATGGCATCCTCGAAAGAGTGTCCTTTATCCTTAAGATGCAGATGGACTGCTGAGTCTTGTCCTGTGGAGGTGGCTCTTCTGTGTTGTGGCATGCGCTTGTGAAGTGGCTGTTTGGTCTCTCCAATGTAGAGGTCTGAGCATTCCTCGCTGCACTGTACAGCATACACCACATTGTTAAGTCTGTGTTTTGGCGTTTTGTCTTTCGGGTGAACCAGTTTTTGTCTGAGCGTGTTGCTGGGTCTGAAATACACTGGGATGTCGTGCTTGGGACTCTCCACCATTTGACCTTAGAACTGAATAAGCTTCTCGGATGAGAGGTGAAACGTCTTCAAGTAACTTAAAGAAGTCCAGAAGCTTTTCTTTGCAAGCTCCTTTGACTACGATGATCTGGATGACTGAGAACCTTCACAGACATCCTTTGAAATTCTTTTTAAAAGTCATTTTAAAGACCTTCCTTCAACGTCCCAGAGCATCTCAAGCTGTCACTGCATATTAGAAAGGATCTGTTTGTTTTAATGCAGATTGTTGAGTCTACAAAGGTTTAGCAGTCTTACCTCTAACATCAGTCCTATTTTTTAATTTAATTACATTTTGTTTATATAGCAGTATATTTACTGGCAAACAAATGTGGCTAATTTGTGGAATGTCGTGTGTTTTCTTTGCAGCATCCAGAGGACGTGGCACAGACCGAGGGTTCGCAGCAGCTCCACCTGCAGCCCAGCGATTCATTAGAGAAGCAGCAACCCAAGAGGTTACACGTCTCTAACATCCCTTTCCGCTTCCGGGACCCTGACCTCCGGCAAATGTTTGGGGTGAGATGAGACACAATGACACGCAATAATTTATGTGCCACTGTGCACTTAAAAGCAGTCACTGCTTTTAAAGAACATCAACAAATACAGTCAGGAAAAGATAAATCTATGTGTCTGTTTATGTATAGCTATAATTAAAAAACAGAAGTTAACCGTAGTCTACAGACTGAATTTTAATAGAAATTTACAATGCATTATTTACATTGGGTAAATATGAACATTTTCATGTGGCTTGTTGAATAATTTAAACACCCAGCTGCCTACCTCTGAATATTTGGTACGAGAGCGTTGCATCTATTTCCATTCCAAAGGCCACTGACAACAGAATAGGTACACTATAACCATCAGCATGCTCTTACACTGGAAACACACAAAGAAAACAATGTGCTTGCATTAGCATTAGCATTAGCATCACACACACCTGTCTCGTAGAATAGAATAGCATAGAATAGCTTTTTTATTGTCACTGTTACTAGAACAATGAAAGGCAGTTTTGGCATTTCTCCATGTGTGTGAAGTACACAATAGCATAAGTATTTACACATCTTAGTATTTCATATCAAGCAAAGAACATATACGTGCTGTTGCTACAAACTGGTTTCTATGAACGTTTAGAACACTGAGGACATCAGCATGAGCACACAGTCATACAAAAAACTAATCAAAGGCAACAGGTCATTAAAAACAGTCAGTGGCACGCTAACGCTTCATTGTGTTGTGTGTATTCAGTTACTACAGTCATGGAGTGTGTCCCTGCTGTGTTCCTGGCAAAGATGTTGTGAGTGGGCTACGATCATTTGTACTGCAGGTTTTTCCATCAGTTAAGCAAATTCTGATGATCCACTTTTTTGTTCGTAGATCTACTATAAAGTCCACCAGGGGGCGCCCTACTGTAAGGTCTTGGTTGAAGTGCACTCTCTGTATTGAGCTTTCCTTCCTGCTGTCTTCCCTCAGTTCACATGACACGTTTAGAAAATATCGCTCACTATTATCAATTATTAATATTTGTTCTCCTTGGATAAACTCCTGTGTGTGGCATCACGCTGACTGCCTCATCAAAAGTTGTGCCTTTTTCAAATAAAAAAGCGACGTCATGAGAAGTGAAACATGCGGTGTTCTAACATTGTAGCACGCAGCAGTAACAATGGTTGTGCATTGGGTATGTCTTTGGTGTTCTGGGTTTAACAATAAAAATAAATATTCTCTTATGTCCTCTGGTGCCAAATACAAAGTTCTCTCAAGCAATGGAATTACAACTGAGGTTTTTACTAAGAGTCAGGTCAATTCACAGACTATAGATTTACTGATATAAATCCACCATTACCATTAAATATCGTATGATTTCCCCTCTCTGACACATCTACTAACTTCCACATTTCTCTGGTGGAGTTCAATATCTGCTCAAAGTCGGTACTTTGTTTTAGCAGGAGGGACGACAGCCCACAGGCCTCGTCATGTACAAGGCTTTTGTGGGCTGATGAAGAGTTGATGAAAGGGTCCATCAGTTGATATAAATAATGGGATTCCTCAACTAGGGAATTTATCCTCATTAGGTGTATAAAGTGTGACATCTTCATTTTGTCTGCGTCTAAAAGAGTGTAATCTTGAAAAGAAGTGGCACTGTGAACTTTCTCCCACTCACTTAGTGAGGTCTCCAAGGCACTAAACACTTCAACATAATTAAGTAGTGACAGCATCTGATAGAGGCAAAGAAGGAATTGTGAGAAAGAAAGAAACACGAATGTGGAAGCCGAAGAGGGGGATTGGAAGAGACAGACAATTTGTTAGTTCCCACTACAATCAGTGATGCTCAGAGGTCATCCAGCCTCGTTAAGAGCAGGACAGGAAGCACAGCAACAACTGTTTCCAAGTGCCTCCTTCTTCTTCTGGAAGTAGGTTTCGCTGAAAAATTCTCTTCTACAAAATATAATGCAAAGTGTATGACATACAATTTTATACAAGTACTGGGAAGGTACAGATGTACAGCAGGAAAGTGTGATGCACCTTCTGGTACTAATGTAACCGTATATCTTAACAGCTATGTGAACTAAATTACAGATGATTCACAAATTGACGAGTCAGACTTTGCTGAGATCATTTCAGCTAATTTTACTCCTTTTTTGTCTTTGTGAAATGGAAACATTGTCAGTAATGCAGAAATACAACTTCCAAATAACTTGTTTTGCTACTTCAGAATGTCTGTTTTGATGAACGATGTTTTCTGCATTAAGGATGTAACGAGTTGTCAGGGAATCATCCCAGCACTGACAACAGACTCTCTTACACATGGTCACACCATTTCTTTATTTCTAGTGTCAATGTTTTAGCTTCAGGGGTTGTTGGTTATAAAGCAGTGTCACTGCAGTAGGAGTAACTCAGGTTTCACTTCAGTGGGTTCCTCCATTCACTTTAATGGAAATCACAAACAACTGGTTCAGTCTTTCATTACGGTCTTCTAGTCTAACACCAAAATGCAAACAAATACGATAGTTGGAGCATTACACCAAATGAAATTGCATCTGTGTAAAACCCGTTAGAGGAAAGTCATACGAGAACATTACACAGAGGCTTATAAACGAGTTCAAACAGAGGTGAGACAGACACAAGCTGAATCTCTGCATATGTGAATAACACAATACTAAAGAACAACACGCCTTCTTCTGGTTGTTGTGTATAGTTTCAGCAATATAGTCAGAGTCAAGGAGAGAAAACTTTGGTTTTAGAAAAGGATAAACTGGGTTCATTACCCTGGCTTATTTGAGTTGAATTCATAATTAGAAAAACACATTGAAGGGAAATTACCAGGCTGGGTTTTTTTAATGGTAGAATGATAATTGGCATTCACAGCGCCACTTTGTTTTTCAGTTCTCTCATTCTCAAGATGTGAGTGAAATCTGTATTCCAGGACTGCACCTCTATTGATTTCCTGCACTCAAAACTTACTACAAACATTTACCTACGCAGCTATTAGAAGGAAGCCGTCCTGTATTTACCACATGTCAGTATCTGTTGTTATTGGGCATCCAAGAATTTGTCATAATTTCAGATGCATGGAACCAAAAAGCATGCAGGCTGTGCAGCACTTGCAGGAGGATACTGTTCATTTACCCACATGTAGAATGAAACTTGACAAGCTGATGCAGGATTGCTGTTACCCCCTGAGCCTCAGCTGTGTTTAATTAATAAGCAGGCACTTAGTGAGCCAGCCGCAAGAGGGTCCTTACTGTCACGTTTCCCAGGGGTAGGGGTCCTAAATGAGTCATTAGATACTCAGCAGACACACACAGGCTTTTTATACACACAAACACTTATGATCTGCATTACCAGTGTGTGTCTGCGGTTGCAGTGAGCACTGGGGGCTGGGTTTTGTGCTAATGGAGTTTTAATGACATCTACTCCTGTCTAATCACCTGTTCTGAAGGCTTTCAACATCCAGGTAGCACAGAGCCCCCGGCAAGGGAATTCTTTTTAATGCCTCTTGTTCATGGCTACAGTCTCATTTGCCTATCCAATTATTCCATAAAGCTCCTCTCAAACCGGCTCTGCCTCTGAGGAAACGTGGTGTGATTATAATCTGCAAATCTGCTAATTCCCATCAACATATCAGTGTAGCAGTGGAGTCATTTGATCTGAGTGGGTAGTTAGAAAGCCTGGGCTTTACTATTGCTGGGCCTAACAGTGGAGAGAGTGTGTTTATGTTGATTAAGACAATTAGAGTGATTAGAAAGAAGGGGGCACTGATATACACCATTTCATTTACTACAGGGACTTGACTCATCAGATATGTTACATTTTTGGTGCCATACACAGGATGTTCTTAGCATTTTTTTGGGGGGCTAAAGAGCTTACAGATAAAAGGTTTTCTAAATTAGTTTCCACTGATGCTGTTCACAATATTTCAGAGTTAAGAATAATGCCAAGAATAATGTTGGGTGTAATGCGTTACTAAGTAACGTGTTACTGTAGTTAAATTACTTTTCCACTGAAAAAGTAGAGTAACTAATTACTGTTCATTTTTAGATATTTTAATTACAGTTACTTACAATGTACTTGCGTTACATTTTAAAATAATAAACTCGCTGAATATCATTATTTAATTTCAATAATTTATCTTCTAAATCAGGGGTCGGCAACCCTAGGCACGCGAAGGGTTAACTGGCCAGATGCTGGCCAGATGCTGGCCAGTGTATAAAAATAACTCAGTTGTTTGGTGGTGGCTGTGGCGGAGCTTCCACAGATTCAGTAACATTAGCAAGTGGTGGAGGCCAGTGGGTGGATGAGAGAAAGAGGAGGCAAGAGGGGAGGCAAGAGGAGAGACCCGAGGCAGCTACCGGTCCGAGTGTCAGGTGAACTGAACTTCAGGTAAGAAGTTATGACCTGCAGTCTATCTGGGCCAGATATAAAGTTTAGGTGTAGTTTTATTTTTGTTGTGCTGACTATTTACAGTCAGTTACAATAACTCGTACTGCGTGCTAGCTAGCATGAACTTTATTTTATTCATAAGTTAGTAGAGTTGCCAACCGTCCCCTAAAAAACGGAATGGTCTCGTAATCAGAGAAAATATTACTCGTTTCGTATTGAGGTGAAATGGAACAGTTTGTCCCAGACTTCAGCTACAACGAAAAAGACACAAAGCTGGATTTATTCTGTGTTTGCTGCACAGCTGTTCTTCTCCTCTCATTCTCTCCCCTCCCTCTCCTGTTTCTCCTTCAATCATGAAACTGATCAATGATCAGCTGATCGGCTCTCTTGTTTGTTTATCGCCCACTTTGCGCCAGAAAGAGGAAACCAGCGGATGTCGCGCTAAACAACAGCAGCACGTTTAAGCTTGATCAGCTGTTGTTAGACTTTATTTAATATTAGTTTCTAGTATCAGCTGATGTTTGCTGGAGCCACAGCTGTAAAGCTGCTGGTCATGATGTCGGTTTGGATATGTGGTGAGAGGGAAACATAAAGATGAAACCAGGAGATGTCCTTACTGGATCATCAGAGCTGAACAGGTGATGGAGAAACAGGTTTACCTTTTAGGTGACGTGGATGAGTTGAAGTTATGAACTGTTTCTGAGAGACAAATAACACCAGGATCCTTTTCTAAGTAGCTGACAGCTGGTAACTGTGCAGGGGCGGGTCTAGCAAAGTGTTGCCAGGGGGGCAGGTAGGGCATTAAAAGGGAGAGGGGGGCACAAAGAAATACTTTCTTATTCTCATTTAAAATGTCTCGCTGTTATTAAATAATTATCTGAATCTTACAACCAAAGTTTTTATCTGATATAAATGTATAGATATCATACATATATACCAACAAGACAGTGTACATCCCTGTCACCACAGCGTTTTCATTCAAAGGCTTTGTGGCTTTAATACCTGGTGGGCCGGTCTCTAGTCAAAATGAGAAGGTGCATTAAAAAATAAATGGCCGGGGCAGCGGTGCACATCGCAAATTAGCTCGCATAGACACATTAGTTGTGCCACTTCTTAATGATGGTATCTTAGCTAACAACCCCAACTACCAGATTCAACTTGTAATTGGCTAAAAATAACTTCACCTACTGGTCAGAGGGACGTTGCTAGCTGGCAGTTTTTTCAAGCGATGTTGAAATTTCCACATTCAGACACTTCAAATGCTTCAGGAGCTGTCCGCTCAGCACAGCATCAGTACCGCATTTCATTCAAAAACTTGAGATAGAATTCACCATGTGTTTTCAGGACTTTCAGGTGTTTGAACCAATGTTTTCTTTTCTGATCGCTGATAACTGCCAACATCTGTGAACAAATATAATTCTATAAAGTTCTTCTATATAGTGTGTAACTGTTAATATAGAGCATTATTAAATTTATTGCTAATGCAGTCATATGGCACACTGACTTCTGAGGAAATTTTAGATGGCACTCGTCATCAGAAAGGTTGCCGACCCCTGCTCTAAATGTAGAAGTAAACTCTACCGCTTTAACATCGCTGTAGTGCAGATGCGCGCCAGTTTGCTGCATAGTCGTATTCTAAAGCGGAAGATGTCGGACTCACCTGATGCGTGTGGCTGTTTTATGAAATGGACATATTCCCGTCTCTTCACTTTTCTGAAACAAGCAGACAAGAATATTAAAGTAATATGTAAGATATGTCCTGGGGAGAAAAAACTAACTGCTGTGAATAGCACGAGTAATCTACTGAAGCGCCTGACACAGAGCATAGACGAACACTTCTGAGTGATCCTTGTTCATCATCCATCCAAGTAAGATGGCGCGGCCACATCCAGACACCTTCCTGACCGCTCCACTCCGACTATCCACTTTTCTTGTTTTTTACTTATTTTTTGCTCTGGTTTACATTCCAAAATCCTCTAGTCTTATAGTCTACGACAGCAGATCACTTGTAAACATCGGTGACAAGGTTGCACATCTAATCTTGGACACTTTTAAACCCGACCCATCCTGGCCACCAGAGATTCTACGCGGCGCGGAGAACAACAAAGGACAGGCCGCTCATCCGAGGCGTAGAACAAAGAAGCGCCGGGGGAAACGCACTGGCATTAGGAACAGACTAAGACAGCAGGCGCATCGCGCACCACTTCCCAGTATCCTACTGGCCAACGTACAATCCATGGAGAACAAGCTCGATGACCTAAGAGCAAGAGTCACCTTCCAACGTGACATGAGGGACTGCAACATTCTGTGCTTCACGGAGACATGGCTGACCCCCACTGTGTCGGACCAGGCCGTAACTCTGTCAGATTCATTTTTTGTACTCCGCACGGACAGAATGGCAGAGTCAAAAGCAAAGGTGGAGGAGTGTGTTTCATGGTAAACAGAAAGTGGTGTGATGCCAGGAGCATTTCTGCTCTCTGCAGCGGCTGCTTGCCACATCTGGAGTTCCTGAGCATTAAGTGCCGCCCTTTCTGTCTGCCCTGTGAGTTCACCTCAGTCAACACCACGGCGGTCTACATCCCACCCCAAGCGGACACAGGTATGGCTTTGTCCGAACTACATGATGTGCTGAGTTCGTTTCAAAACAAGGACCCGGGCACAGCCCTCATTGTAGCAGGAGACTTTAATAAAGCGAACCT
>NW_024582938.1:126603-127940 GCF_018398535.1 Haplochromis burtoni
GCAGTCCCACAACAGCTTAGCTGAGCCTGATGGCTAGCATTTCCTGTGCAAACAGTCTCTTTACAGCCGGGCTCATGAACCGGAAAAGCAGTGTCAGTTTCCATAACCTCCGGAGAAAAAACATGAGGAGCCAAAACATAGTCACTCCCTTGCGTGCGTGATGCGGAGCGTCGGTGGCGCGCGCCGTTTCTTCTTGGAAGTGGAAGACGGCGGAGCGATGGGTGGAAGTCCCTGGTAAGTCCGAGGTCCCCCGAGAGCCAGTCGAGTTCCCCGGAAAGAGGGCTCGTGCTCCGGAATGAGCCATGGCTTCCACCGGAACTCCTCCTCCAATAGAGCGCAGAATATCGACTGGCGCTCGTCGTGGTCTAACTCTATGGTGTCCAGTGCTTCCCCGCACTGGACCGTGGCAAGAGCATGGCGAGACTGTGTCGAGGGCGTGGAAACTGGTGAGCTGTGAGGTGGGGACGCTGCAGCGAGTCTCAGCGAGCCGACACGAACTGTCTCAGGCATACAAGGCAGCGGCAGCGATTCCTGTTCGCAGTCCTGATGTTGTTGTAGTGAAAAAACAGTGCGAACGAAATCCTGCACATCCTCCGACAATTCTGCCGTGTAGACAGGGTAAGCAGACAAGATCTGGCGAAGCCGAACTTTAACTGACTCCGCCTCATTCTCCTGTCTGCATACAGAATAGATGTTCCATTGTCCCTGGAGGATGGTCACACGTGCGCTGAACTCAAAAATTCCTCGCAGACATCCGCTGGGTCCATACTGGTCGGGTCGTTCTGTCACGGCGGGGTGCGCCGATGTGTGTGGAAACAGGACCCAAAAGCAGATGATGACGAGTAGTTGAAAGTTTGAGCAGAAAAGTGATCCTTTATTAGATGACGGCAGGAGTAAACCAGGAAACCAAAGTAAACTGACAAAACACTAAAAAACAAAACACTAAACGGTACTGAGACCAAAACCTAAACTATGACTGTGATGGAAAATAACCAGCAAATACTATGACTAAGACTAATGATGAATAACAGATGAAAACCATAACTAAGACCGAGGTCAAAATAAACAGAACCAGGCTAGAACTAGGGCAGAATAAACAGACGACCCGACAATGGCATGAAGAAAACAAAAGGCTTAAATACAGACATGAGGTGAATCAAGGGAAGTGGAAACATATGGGGAAACAGCTGACAACCATAAACCTAATGACAGGACCAGGAGAGAAAAGCTAAATACAATTAACAGAGAACACATGACATTGTCAGAATAAAACAGGAAATACTAAAACTAAACATGACAACACAACTTAACAGACCTAATACGTGATGAATAAATAC
>NW_024582938.1:128635-141640 GCF_018398535.1 Haplochromis burtoni
ACCCACGCCCAGTTTCACACCTTGGCTCAGGCGATTAGAGGATCATCAGGGGGTCCTTTTGTCCCTCTGTGGGGGGTTACTTCCACTAGGTTTACTGTATATCTGGGACTCTCCACCATTTGACCATTCAGGTCTGGCAATGATGGCACTATTTATGTTCCTATTTTCCTATTTTAGTAAGAAGACCCAAATGCCATGTTGCAATACTATACTGCTATGGTAGCCAACGTTTCAAATGCAGGTTTAACAGGTTTGTGAGTGTACACTTTATCCAAAACCTAGTGAGGGTTTACTCATGTTTACTACTGGGTAGCTGTAGCTCAGGAGGTAGAGCAGGTCACTGACTGATTGGATGGTTAGTGGTTCGATCCCTGGCTCCTCCAGTCTGCATGTCAAGAGTATGAATGTGTATGAATGTAGTCGTGAAGCACTCAGTTTAGAGAAAGTGTGTGTTTGGGTGAATGTGGCATGTTGTATAGAGCACTTTGAGTAATCTGTGAGAGTAGAAAAGTGCTATATAAGAATCAGTCCATTCACTGTCTGAACAGAGATTTGTCATGTTGCTTTTGCACTATTATGTTCTGGCACATGTTGTTATTACATGGCTTGATTAAGGTACACATTAGGCTGACATCTGGGGCCAGAGCTGAAACTGTTCTGAGCCAGCACAGGGCCAGCAGTGTGTCTGCACCTGGCCTTGTGCTGGCCCATGTGTGGGTCACCACTGGCCACCAGATGTGGGCCACCAAAGGGCCATCATTCTTTGCGATATTTGGGCCATGTGTAAGCACATTGTGTGGGCCAGATCCATTTTGCTATGTGGGAAGCTGTAGAAGCCAAATGCATGATTAGGTGAGATCTGGCAGGCAGTTGCAGTGGTGGTATGCATACTAAGAAAACAAATAGCCATGATGGGGTGTTGCTACTCAACTGCCTACTACCTTCCCACGGTGCTCATTTTTCTCGAGTGCAGACATATTCACTCAAACCTCTTTATTACTATGATCAACCAAACACATCATTAAACAGCACTAAGAGTGAATGGATAATTTCCTAATGCTACTATTGGTACAGACTACTTGTCTTTTTTTAAAGATGGTTTTAAAATACTTCATTTTCCAGCTGGAGAAAGCAGTAGGGGGTTTTCCTAAACATAAATAAAGTATTTCTTGTGTTATAGTCTAATTATTTTCTCCGTCTTTCTTTCTCTGTCTTTATGCCCCGCCCACCTTCTTCCCTTCTTCAGCAATTTGGAAAGATTTTAGACGTGGAGATTATTTTTAATGAACGAGGCTCCAAGGTAAGTGCAATGTAATAAAACGTTCACGAACACACCTCAAACAAACATAAAATGTTCCTGCTGATTGTATTTGTCCCGTTTCCTGTGTTTCTCTTGCAGTCCTTCACTTCTCTCATTGTCATCACAGCTCATTCCTGCTGCCTAACAGTAATTACTGTCCTATCAGCGACATGTTCCTCCGGGCGGCTTCAGTACTTTACTTACCTGCCGTACATTTGGACAAACAATGAATCTTTGCTATTTTTTAAGATGACAGTAGGATTCTAGTATTCTTCGTGTCATGGCAGAACTGGACTGGTAATCTTATATACTGCGTATTTGCCCAGTATGCTGACGCATTTGTTAGCCGATGGGTTAATATGATTTTTTATTCTTTTCTCGATTTAATTGTACAGACTACAGACCAGTCACTGCACACTGAAAGCAGCCTATTAGTCCATATGTATTCCTAACACTGGATTGTCCAACCCAACCTCCTCCCATACTTCCCCTGTGTGCTCGTGCACCTTGTTGAACAGAATTTAATGTACCAGCACCAGTTGTGGAGAAGTGCAGGATCGACAGCAGTCCCAATAAGCAAGTGAGGAAGAGACCACTTGAAGCAATTTTTATTCTTAACCTGTTTGATTTGCTGCTAATCACAAACAAGCACAAGCATGGGTTTTGGACTTTTAACTGTATTTTCAAGTTTTACAGCTTTTCCTACTGATAAAAACCTCCCATGACCATTCATACTACAGACAGTAATTAGGCAATAAACAATTAACTTGTTGGAACCCAATGCCACCGATAGCGAGGCGAAAGCGAGAACATGTGGTTTAACAGGATGAACCATCAGATCTGTTATTCCATTATAGAAGTGTGATATCCACAGAAGCATCAGAATCTCAGCTAAAAGCCCACAAAACCATGTCAACAACCACCAAACAGCTAAAACAGCAAATGATTAAAGAGCAGGTACAGATTCCACAAGAAGATGTAAACACAAAGCGCGGCAAAACACATATGGACATGCAGTCAGGTGCTGACATTTTACTGATTCTGAAACTGCAGGTTTCACTGAACCAGCAGCAAAGAAGATCAAAACTACACTTCATCTTTGAGTAACATTGTAATGAATTCATTCTTACTTTTGCTTTCTTCCTTTCCCCTCAATAAATTCCTGCACAGCTCTATCTCTCAGTTTAATTCCCGCCAAAAATCTTTATTTTCTGCATTATTTGCTTGCTTAATACACCCCAATCCACTGCTGTGTGCAGTGTTGTCAGTCGCTCTTTTTGTCCCCCAGAAATTACATCTGACAAGAAAGACTCATTTCTGCTATTAAACACCAAAGAAATTTCAACTTTTGCAAATTATGCCAAATTAAAAAACACTTAGCTCTGTCTCTAATAAAAACTCTGTAACTTTGTGCAAAAACAGAAAAGTTTCTGTTGAAATGTCTCTTTTTTTTACAACTACAAAAAAAATAAAAGTAAAAACAAAAAACTGTATAGTTCCGCGTAATGAGCTACCAAAACTTTTTCTGTAATTTTACACATTTATTTTGTACAGTTAAAGTTCAAAGAGTTCTTTGTCATAGCAAATTTTCCTTCACCATGTAGAAAAACTGTTAAATATGTATCTTTTTTGCACTGACAGAAAGAGATCAAAGGGGCTAAATGTGACTCGCAATGTAAAATGAGTTTGACACCCCTGGTCTAAACCTAAAGGTGGAGCTACAGGTTCACTTCGGTTTTATTTATGTTGCACTTTTTGACAGCAAAAGTTTTCTCAAGGTGCTTTTGATTGCAAGAGAAAGATCCTACACTATTGGAGAGAGAATCTCAATTATCATTGGAGCACCTATGAGCAAGTACAATTTCAAGTACCATTGATCGGTTTCTCTTGTAGCCAGACTGACACAAAAATCGGGGCTCTGTTGAGCCAAGCATTCCTTTAATGTAGTGGTATGGTACAAGGTGTTCCCAGGCCCGCCGAGAGATATAATCTCTCCGGCATGTCCTGGGTCTGCCCCGGGGCCTCCCCCCAGTGAGACTTGCCCTGAACACCTTACACGAGAGGTGCCCAGGAGGCATCCCTGTCACATGAGAGATTCACTTTTACACTCAGCTCTCTCTACAACACGACGGACATCACTGCAGCCACAGCACCAATCTGTCTATCAATCTCCTGTTCTCCTGTTACTTGTGAACAAGACCCCAAGATCCTTAAACTCCTCCACTTGGAGCAGGAACTTGTCCCTGACCTGAAGTGGGCACTCCACCCTTTTCCAGCTGAGGACCATGGCCTCAGAGTTGGAGGTGCTTATTCTCATTCCTACTGCTTCACAGTCGGCTGTGAATGGCCATCGCCTGATGAAGCCAACAGAATCATATCGTCTGCAAAAAGCAGAGATGAGATTCTGAAACCACCCAAGTGGAAGCCTTTCTTGGCTACACCTAGAAATTCTGTCCATAAAAGTTATGAACAGAATCGGTGACAAAGGGCAGCCCTGGAAGAGTTCATCACCCACTGGAAATGGCTCCGATTTATTGCCGGCTATGTGGACTAAGCTCTTGCAATGGTTGTATAAGGATTGAATGGCCCATAACAATGGGACAGACACCCCATACTGTCAAAGCTCCTCCTACAGGACACTCCGAGGGGCATGGTTGAATGCATTTTGAAACTCCACAAAACACATGTAGACTGGTTGGGCAAACTTCCTTGCACCCCCAAGTGTCCTTGAGAGGATAAAGAGCTCTTCCAGTATTACACGACAAGGACGAAAACAGCATTGTTCTTCCTGTATCCAAGGTTCAATTAACGGACAGACACTCCTTTCCTGCATCCTGGCATAGACTTTCCCAGGGAGGCTGAGGAGTGTGATCCCCCTGTAGTTGGCACACACCCAGAGGTTCCACCGCTGATCTCCACTCAACATTGTAGAGGCATGTCAATTAAAACAGCCGTACAACATCCAGGGCCTTCAGGAATTTAGGTCAAACCTCATCCACCCCAGGGGCTCTGCCACCAAGGGGTTGTGTAACTGCCTCAGTGACCTCACCCCCAGAGACAGACGACTTGTCCTTCTTGTCCCCAGACTCTACTTCCTCCACATAAGATGTGCCAGTGGGATCTCGGTCCGTGAAGTGTTCCTCGCACTGCCCAACAATGTTCTCAGTTGAACTCAGCTGCGCTCCACACAGCACTCCGCACTTAGTTAAAAATAAAGCACTCTGTCAAAACAGGCTCTTAACAACTCACTGTTGCAAAGTGACAATGAGTCCCCCCTCCTGAGTTGCCTGACAGTTTGTCAGAATCTCTTTGAGGCAGCCTTTTACATGGCCTCTCCAAACTCCTCCCACACACGAGTTTTTGCTTCAGATACTGCCCAAGCAGTGCTCCACTTGGCCTGTCAGTACCTATCAGCTGCCTCCACAGTCCCACAGGCTAACCAAGCCCAACAGGACTCCTTCTTCAGTCTGGTGGCTCTCTTCACCTCTGGTGTCCACCATTTGGCTCAGTAGTTATCACCACAACAGGCACTGACTCACTCCTCACACCTCACTGTATGTTTAGGCACACCAGGTCTGTCCAGCATCTTCCTCTGCCACCTGATCCAACTCCCCACCAGGTGGCGATCAGTTGACAACTCAGCCCCTCTCTTTACCTGAGTGTCCAAAACATATGGCCCCAGATCTGTTGATACAATTACAAAACTGACCATTAACCCGCGGCCTAGAGCAGCGGTCCCCAACCTTTTTTGCGCCACGGACCGGTTTATGGCCGACAATATTTTCAGGGACCGGCCTTTAAGGTGTTGCGGATAAATACAACAAAATAAAACTAGTACCGGTACCGAAAAAAAGAAGATTTATTCATAACACACGTGAAAAGACCCAGGAAAATCGAGTTAACGATAAAAACGATAACAAAATAATGCTGAAAACTGATAAAAAACCTTGAAAACTATACATTTCACACCTGAACCTCAACTCTCGCGGCCCGGTACCAAACGACTCACGGACCGGTACCGGTCCGAAGCCCGGGGGTTGGGGACCGCTGGCCACATGTAACCCTCATGCTCAAACATGGTGTTTGTGATGGACAAACTGTGGTTTGTGCAGAAGTAACAAAACACCGCTCAGGTTCAGATCTGGCAGGCCGATTGTCCCAGTCATGTCCCTCCAGGACTCACTGTTATTGCCCACATGAGCTTTGAACTCTCACAGTGGGATAACAGACTCCTCATGTGCAGCCTCCAGCACCCTGCCGAGGGACTCCAAGAAGGACGGGTACTCTGAACCATCATTCGCTGATAAGCACAGACGACCATCATAACCCGTTCCCCAACCCAAAGGCGCAGAGAAATAACCCTCTCTTCTACCAGGAAGATTTGAATTGCTCTTTTCTTCTTCACAAACAAAATTTAAATGTTTCTGAGTTAACTTCACTAATTAGTTCCACTAATCCATCAACATGTCTTTTAGACCCCAATCCTGCCAGATTGCTCAAAGAAGTCCTGCCGTTACTGGCAGCATTGAAACCTTTACTCAAAAAGCATCTCTAGACCCAGCAGTCTTAGCTAATTATAGGCCAATCTCCAACCTTCCTTTCATATCAAACATCCTTGAAAGAGTAGTTGTCAAACAGCTAACAGATCATCTGCAGAGGCTTATTTGAAGAGTTTCAGTCAGGTTTCAGAGCTCATCACAGCACAGAAACAGCTTTAGTGAAGGTTACAAATGATCTTCTTATGGCCTCTGACAGTGGACTCATCTCTGTGCTTGTCCTGCTAGACCTCAGTGCAGCGTTCGATACTGTTGTCTATATTTTATTTCTGCAATTATAGCACGCTGTAGGTATAACAGGTACTGTGTCGTGGTGGTTTGAATCATATCTGTCTAATAGACATCAGTTGATCCAAAATGTTACAGAAAGAATACTGACAGCATATTTCTCCTATACTGACGTATCTTCATTGGCTCACTTATAAATCCAGAATTGAATTTAAAATTCTTCTCATCGCATTGATCTCATAATAACATATCACCCCAACAGAGCACTTCGCTTCAGACTGTGGTCTTATTTGTGGTTCCAGGAGTGTTTAAAAGTAGAACGGGAGGCAGAGCCTTCAGTTTTCAGTGTCACAGTACTGTGTCTGTGACCCAGTGTTGTGTTTTTTTATCAATTTATATTCTTTGATTTAGTGTTATTCATGGGTTTGGTTCTTATTGTTCTTCGTGTATGTTAGCTTCTAGTCTTTAGCTTTCTGTTACTATGCCTTTCCATGTTGCACATTTTATGTCCCGTCACGTTTGTCTCCATGTGTCCCCAGTCTGTCATGTCTCCATGTCTCAATGTCACGTCTGCGTCTTTATGCTTTTCTCATGTTTCCTGGTTTACTTTGACAGTCTGGCTCCATATTCACTGTTTTCACTTTTGCTTCCCCTCCTTCTCGTTATGTGTGATTACCAGCTGTGCTCTTCACCTGTGTCTCATTCCCTCATTACTCCCTTGTGTATTTAAGCCCTGTGTTTTCCTCTGCCCGTTGTCGCATCATTACCTCACAGTGCTCCTGTTTTCCATTGTTGTTTCTCGTCAACTCCTAATCTCTAGTTTCTTTGTTTCTAGTTTCCTGGGTTCTTGGTTTCCTAGTTTCTAGGTGTTATGCTTTGTTTCTTGTATTTAGTATTTGAGTTTTTCACAGCGCCATAAAGCTGCCTCCTTTAGTTCATCCCCACGTGTCTCGAGTCCTGCATTTGGGTCCTACATCCTGCCTGCCACAAGACTAAGTATGACACTGAGACCCCTGTTCTGTGATAGCAGCTCGCACTTTGGACATCTTCTCCACTTTTACGATTGGGTTTAAACCTTTCATTTTTGATAAAACTTTAGGTTAGGCCTTGATTAGGTGAGCTTGAGCTCTCCTTTAGTTACACTGCATTAGGCCTATGCTGTTAGGGGCATCCTATGATGCACTGTTTCTTTTTAATTCATCATTTTACTCACTATGTGCTTACACATCACTCTGAATGTAATCATTAGTTATTATTAATCTCTGGCTCTTTTCCACACCATGTTTTGGTTCTGTCTTTCTCCCCTCACAACCAAGCAGTCGTGCCAGATGGCCGCCCTGCCCTGACTCTGGTTCTGCTGGAGGTTTCTTCCTGTGCAAAGGGAGTTTTTCCTTCTCACTGCCGCCAAAGCTCTTGCTCATGGGGGGTCGTATGATTGTTGGGGTTTTCTCTGTTTTATCTCTATTTGTGGACACCTCAAGGCAATGGTTGTGGTGATTTAACACTATATAAATAAAACTGAAATGAAGTGAACAGAACTATGCGCACGTACGCATGTACACACAAACACACACACACAACAACACACGTATATATAATGACATGAACATCTAAGTCCTGTGTTTCCACCTTTCTTCAGTGTGACTCCAGCTGTTTCCCATATTTGTGTGATCAGCGTGACGTCTCTCTGGCTTTTCTGCGTGATTCAGACCTGAAGCTCTCTCATCTGTCCTTTATGTCTTTTTCTTCTCTCTATCTTCTCCTGTTTGTTTCATCATCTTACTTCTGGACGTCCTTCTTTTGTTGCTTGATTTTTCAACCCCACCTCCTGGCCACTGCAGGGTTTTGGGTTTGTAACATTTGAAACCAGTGCAGATGCTGACCATGCACGGGAGAAACTAAATGGTACAATCGTAGAGGGACGAAAAATAGAGGTGCTTCCTGTCTCCCTTTACTCCTTTCCCCCTCTTCTGCTGTTCCCCTTCTCCTCCCCTTGAATCTCTTTCCCTTTTTCGCTTGCCTAATATTTCCTGACATACTCCCCACTTTCCTCACTTACTCCACCCCTTTCTTCTTTTCTTTCATCATTTCCTCCACCTCTCTCCCTGCCTGCTGCACCTTGAACGCTGCATGCTGAACCTGATCCGTAAGTGTGCGTGTGTGAGAAAGACACCGATTCAGCACTGTGGTAGTGTTTTTGATACATTTTGCCTCCTCTCACGTATACTTGTGCCTGTGACATGTGCATGAGATTTGTTTTCTTTTTTTCGTTGTGTTATGTGTTTGTGTTTTATTTAAGTTAGAAATATGTATTTTACAGTATTTTCCCACTGCTAGTCCTTTGCTCCTTGTTAAAACTATTCTCCGGTAGTTCCTTATCCTTGGCACCTCAAGTTTAAGTTTCGCAGTCTTTTCACGCTTCATAATTTTCAGTTTTAAAATATTTAAGACTAATGTCTAAACGCGAAGTTCTTCTACTTTGAAAATACTGACTTGGAATATCTGTCAATTTACATCCAGTTTGTTGCAAATACTTGTAACTGATATTCGGGCAGTTGCATGAAAGGTGTACGAGGGTGAGTTCAACTTGTTATGCTCTTAGATAGAAATGGGACCAGGTAAAAATAAATCACAGGTGATATTCAGGCTTTAATCTTGTTACCCGTCATTACAGTTTTTTCTGAACTAGAAGATACATAATGAAACAGCTAACAACCACAGATTAGTGTAATGTGTATAATGCCAGCCCTGCGTCATAAACATCTGTTTTCCTCTTCAGAATCATTTTTCAGGGCTGAACTTGTCCAGCATTACAGGTTTTGTTGTGTGGAGCAGCCTAATACTGTTGAGACAGTCAGATGCATGTGATCAGTTGACAGGTTAGTGGGGATAGAACAGGGGACTAATTTCCGTATTCATAAGTGCGCTCTTCATTAACGCGAGTTATATCCTTCTGAAGGAATATAAGTCAGATGTTGTTTAGTATTACAAAGCAGTGGAATTAGCAGCATGCATATCAGAGAAACAGGAACACTAACATTATTATGGAAACTGCATTTTGAAACATAAATAACCCCAAAATATTTTAAGATATGACATTGAAACAACAATTTGTTTTATAAATTTTTCTCCCTGTTGTATTTTTTCTTTTTCTTTATCTGATGTTGAATGTTATGATTGATTCTTTCAATTAGACTGAGTGCATGTACCCTCACTTGTTGAATTGACAAAATACCAACATTGCATGGAGAGTGGTTTTATTAGCAGTTATTAATTGCAAGCTCAGTTTTTGCTTTTTTGTGTATGTTTAATTTTGTATATCTTACACTGTCTTATTATACACCTTTTTTTTGTCTGCTGACAGGTGAACAATGCCACCGCCAGAGTAATGACGAACAAAAAGATGGCTAACCCTTACACAAACGGTAAAGTTTCCATTCATGTTTTTACCACTCTCATGTCTTCTTCTCCTGATCATGAGTTCTCTGCATTTTCTTCGCTGTTTTTAACAAGAACCTTTTTGAGCTGTTTAAGAGGAGAAGTAAACAATTAGCCTTTCATAGACTAAGCTTGAGTGGAATGAAGGTTAAAAGATACAAATATGCACCAGATTGTGCCTTAATGCCAAACCAATTAACATTTGATTAATGAAACCAATATTTGTCAAGAGGCATTACATTTTGCATTAAACCAAACACAAATAGCAAACTGAAATCTAAAGCACGTATGGACGGTAAAAAGGTAAAAGAAAAGAGCAGCAAAGAGAAAGGGCCATCAGAGCTGAGAGGAGCGATTTCAAGTAGATGGAGAATGTGGTACACAGCATGATGCTGTGATAGATGACACAGTGAATGGATAAAGGAATAGAGCCAATAAAAAGAGCCAGGACTCATTCATAAACAGGGAGAGAAGGGCCTTTAGAGTACATGCTTCTCTCCTCCATCCCTTACACACACTTTTGTGATGATGGAAGGAGAAAGCACTGAAAAGAAAGCAGATAATGGGGGGGGAGTGGTCAGACGTGTTAGTACCTCTACAGATACACCACACCTCTGTCCTATTTGTGCAGAGCCATAGTGAGCCCTGACATCACACATCTTTATTGGTAGTCTCTTCAGTCTGTCACCTCAAAGTTTTTTACTATCAAGCCCACTTCACATTTACCATCAATATGTGTGGCTTTGGATCACCGTGTGTCGCAGAACACCTCCAGTATGTATGCTGGGGCGGCGGTGGGGGAGGTGGGGTTTGCACAGTGTTTGTCTAGATCACAGGCGTCAAACTCCAGTGCTCGAGGGCCGGGGTCCTGAAACTTCTCCATGTGTCCCTGCAGCAGCACATCTAATTAAATTAGTAGGTCATTTACAAGACTGTATAGACTCTGCATGCTGAGGTGACAGTTCAGCCATTTGATCCATGTTACAGCAGCTCATGACTGAATGAACATGGTGCAATAAAAGTACTTTTAGAAGTACATTTTCCAAACACTTAACATTTACTTAAATGTATTTAAATTTACTTGAGTAGGGTTAGGGGTTGCTACTGCAGCATGCATGACCTACTAATATTGATCGAAGATTGGAGTTTGACACCTTTGCTCTAGAGGACCATCCACTGTTTGTAAAGTCTACAGTTCGCTCAGTTGCATCAGAGGGGTTACTATCTTATTCAAGGATATTTGGCATGCAGGCTGGGGGCAGCCAGGGTTTGAACCAGCAACCCCATCTACTTCCTGCGCTACAGTCAGTCACCCTCAATGTCTTTTTTTTTAGCAAATTAACTTTGTGTGCAATAATTACTTTTTCTTTTTTCATTCAGAACATGAAAGAAAGATGACATTTGTGATAAAGAAAAATAAAGAAGAGAAAAATTGTCTGGTCAGATCCCCAAACAGCTGTACTGTTTAAGTCCCTCCAAAATGACTGACTCATCACACTCTTGCTAAGAAAGAGCTCAGCCACTCTTCAGAGAAAATTAATTTTCTCCACTTTAATCTGAAATCTAATTTTTTCGGCCACTTTCCAAAGCTGTCATGGTCTGTGGATCACTGACTCAGATTTTTGAGTTTTTGGGATGTTTTAGGGTTTTTCTCATTTTTGGTTGTTTTTGTAGTGCTCCTGTTCTATTGGTTCGTTTTATGTTTGAGCTCCACAGTCTTCGGTTCATGGTCTTTATTAATGGTGCCTCTCAGTTGTATTATCCATTTACCTGCTGTGTATACAGCATGTTGTCTGAGTCTTCCTTTGCTCTCCCTCTTGTATCCCTGTGTCCTCCAAGTTTTCCCTCAGAGTTTCCACCTTTTTCTAGTTCCGAGTTCCGAGTTTCTTCCTTTTCTGAGTATTGTATTTTGTATTTCTTTTAGAGTTTCTAAATAACAATAAAGCTGTCTCTCTAAGTTAGTCTGTTGTCTCGGAGTCCTGCAATTGGGTCCTACAGTGCCTGCCACGCAGCTGAACAGCTTGTAGTCATTGTTGGCAGTTGGAATGTAGCTTGACCAGTAAATCAGCAGCTTCACTTTCATGCTCAGCTTTCTCTTCTCCACTACAGACCAATGCAGTGGCTTCAGGTGTGGCACAATCAGTCTGTCATTCTCCCGCTCCCCTTTCCCTTCCCTCATGAAAGAAATGCAAAATACTTAAACTCCACTTGGGGTATTGGCTCCTCTCTGGCCTGGAGTGATGCCTCCGCTCAGACACTCAGCTATGAAGCACTCAGGTGTGAGAGCAGAGAGGCCTCCACCTGGAGAAGGCAACAGAACCTCAGTCCTGGCAGAGTGTTCGCAGAAAGGATTTAACTTATTGCTTGCAATCCGAACGAAGCTTTCACTGTGATTGGAAAAAGACTGAATAGTTCATATCAACAGAGCAAAAAATGGTAAATAGACTGCTTCTTAAATAGTGCTTTTCTAGTCTGCATTAGCACTCAAAGCACTTTATACAACTTGCCTCATTCACCGAAGCACTTTTTATTTCTATGGAGGTGCATTCTAGCTAAAAGTCACACTCCAGTGGATACAAAGAACACCGTGAGGTTAGTACCAGGGATTGAACCACCAACTTTCCACCTAACAGGCAACCTGCTCTACCCCCTGTGCTACTGCCAGGTTCCTTCTATGCAGTACTGCTGTTCACATGTTTGACCTCATCACCATCCCAGGACTGCTCCGCCAGACATTCTTATTTGTCTTTGGTAAACAAAAGGCTAGGACACACACATAAACATTCGCATCACCACCACACAAGACGAGTGCAATATTTCAGAGCAACACATTTGTATAAACGTTGCACATCTGCATAGTTGGTTTGTTTAGATTTGTTTTTATTGTTAGCAATTATTTGTTTTTTATTGTTTTTTATTCTAAATGCTGCGACCAGAGAGTTGCTTCTAATTTTGTTGAACATCCGATGTTTAATGACAATTAAAGGGTTGTGATTCTGTTTCTAATTAATGATGCATTTGCACTTACAAAAGATAAGAGCAAAGTGATTCAAAGGAAAAGGTTTGTTATATAGCCGCAGAGAGGTGCAGCTTCATGCAGCAATGCTAACGTTTATCCTGTGTGTGCGGTTTTGCTTGCATGTGTGTCTCCTGTGCAGGCTGGAAGCTGAATCCAATGGTTGGAGCCGTATATGGTCCTGAATTTTATGCAGGTAAAAGAAAAAAAATCACACAGAGATCAAGCATATATAGCACCAGCCACCCTTTTTTAATGTACTTCCTTATGTGTTTTTTTAATGAATAGCATATGTGACCATCTACCTTGTCCACTAAATCCAATCTAAAGAGAATACAAAGTTTTGTGTCCATATATGCATGCCTAGCTGCACTTAGTGTTGGTTTGGGTGTGTTTTGTATCTTGCATGTGCAATCTGGTGTGTGTGTGTGTGTGTGTGTGTGTGTGTGTGTGTGTGTGTGTGTGTG
>NW_024582938.1:141660-161819 GCF_018398535.1 Haplochromis burtoni
TGTGTGTGTGTGTGTGTGTGTGTGTGTGTGTGTGTGTGTGTGTGTGCACCTGTGTTTCACTCTTCCTTTAAGTTTTGGCTAACATATATATAAACCAGGGTTGGCTAGCAGCGTGTTGTTTTTGATTCAGATACACAACCGGTCAAATGTTTTAGAACACCCCAGTTTTTCCATTTATGGTATAAAGGTAGTGATGTGGTTTCTGCAAAGAAAGTCAAAGTGTCAGTGAGTACAGTTCCCTTCACCATCGAGCGCACTGAGGTCTGCAGACCCAAAGACACGACTGAATCAGAGGACAAGTTTCTGAGAGTTAACAGCTTGTGTGATGGCGGCTCACGGGACAACAGCTTCAAGCACAGCTTAATAGTGGTCGTAGTGAGCAAGTCTCAGTTTCAGCTGTGAAGAGAAAACTTCAGGTTTGACAGGATGAGCTGCACCAAGAAAGCCATCTCTAAGACATCAAAATAAGACAAAGAGGCTTGTCTGGGCCATGAAACACCACCAATGGACTACTGAAGACTGGAAAAAGGTTTTATGGATCTCCAAAAGTTGCTTCTGTTCATCTGGACGTAGCATTTTGTGGGAGAAACGTTTCGTCATCATCCAGGTGACGTCTTCAGTCTCAGCTGACTGCAGGTTCCAATCTTATAAACAGGACATGTGCATAATGACTGAAACCAGCCCACTGATGGAACAATGGGCTGGGAGGTCAGTTCCTTAATCATAATTATGCAAATTCTCATGACCACTGATCAACAACCACTGATCAATGTCCATGAGTCCCATTCACAGAGAGCTGGGGAATGGCTGCAATCACAGCATTGTAAGATGGTGACAGATGTACCCTTAGGCCCTCCTCAGCTGAGACTGAAGACGTCACCTGGATGATGACGAAACGTTTCTCCCACAAAACGCTACGTCCAGATGAAAAGAATCAACTTTTGGAGATTTGTTTTCCTGGATGATTGAGAATGCATCAAGAAGGTTTTATGGACTGATGAATCAAAATTTGAAATCTTTGGTACATTACACAGGATCTTTGTACGCCATCGTGTAGGTGAAAGGATGGTTCCACTGTGTGTGTCTGAATTTTGGCATCAATTCTTCAAAACAATTTCAGATATATAAGGTATAAATTTAACTCCGACTCCACATATTGCTATTTTTGGCAAACCACCAAATAACCTTCGTATCACAGCTATCCAAAATAACCTTATTGCCTTTGCTTCTCTTGTTGCCCTTAAAGAATTTGTTGTGTAAATCATCTTAGCCATCATTAATCAAAGTCTGGTTACATGACATCCTAGGACTTCAAAAACTGGAGAAGATAAAATTTTCCCTCAGAGACTCGTCAGATAGATTTTTTACTTACTGGAAACCGTTACTTAAATACTTAGAAAAGTTACCAGCGCGAGAAATCTCTTTGTAGTCCACCATATGACCGTGCACAAATTCTCCTGCTATTGCCAGCAGGGGCTGCTCCACCTCATAAGACTTCATTTAAGATACTCCAGCATTATTAATTTACTTCAACCGAGGAGCAAGTAGTCATTAATAGCAATATTAACTAATGTTGATTAATGTTAATATTAATCTACAAGGATGAGCGCTAGCACTTTATTGTTGATTTTTTTTTGTTATTTCTTTGGTTTTTGTTTGTTTTGGGGTTTTTTTGGTTTTTTTCTCTTTTTTTGTATGGGTTAATCCAAGCCTATTCAAATGGCGGCCCGCGGGCCAAATGCGGCCCAGAAGCAACCTGCGAGTGGCCCTGCCTGTGGTCCTGGCAGAAACACAGAGAAAACGCAAAAAATGAATTCATTAATTAATTTTAAAAAAATTAAAAATTCCTACAGCGTAGTGTAGACTGTGAATGCAACACTCCTTGTAGCCTAGCAATATTTAACCCACAATGCACCGTGATGTAAACATATTAAACAATCATCGTAATATATGATGCGACAACAGCATGTCTTTCTCACTCCAAAAGCGCAAAATTGACAATGAAAACTGTCGGTTTAACCCTGCCTGGACTGACAAATACTTATTCATTTTACCGAGTTTAATAATCTTACAACCGGAGTTGTACTACCATGGTGAGGGTCCTGTACAGCCCAAGAGAGAGCTGCAGCATCTTCCCTTCGTGTTTGCTTCTTGGCGAAGAAGAAAAGGCCTTTCACAGATTCTGAAACAGGTGAAATACTGCATGCTGGCCGTGGTGGATGCGGTGAAAAGTGAGTGTGACATCTGCTATTAAAAACGTACCCCTGTAGGACAGTTCAAATATTCGTAGAGTTGAAGTTCTGGCGTCAGACGAGTTTGAAATGCTGTTAGATGACCTGAAGAAAACTGATGTAATGTCTATAGCAGGAGATCACAGACAGAACTGATAATGCACAGTTGTATATGTCCGTTTTTTGGATGGGAAATTGCTCGGTTTACTACCGTTAGAGGGACACACAGCTGGCGAAATGATGTTTGAGAAGATTTAAGCTCTTTTTGAGGAAAATGGTCTGGATATGAAGCGTGTCTGTATACTTGTGACGATGGGGCTCCATCCATGGCAGGAAAAGTGAGTGGTCAGCGAAATATTTATTTTAATTTGAAAGGAATTATCAAAATGTTTTTTGTTATTATTATTATTATTTCAAATGTGCAAAAAATAGTTTAGTTATAGCTCCCTTTTTTTTAAATGGACCTTTTGGTGTGCATTTGTGAGAGGTCCCACCAGATTTACTAGGGGAAAAGGAATAAAAAAAAACTTGTTTTTCAAGTACAGTTGTGTGGGTTTGAAATTGATCATGATCTGCTGCTTACTGGCTTCAAAAAAAAATATCTGGCCCAGATAAATTCCTCGGTTTGAAAATCTGGCCACTAACTTCGTAGTTGAATAGGCATGGGTTAATCCATCTTTCTGTAACATATTTACCTTCAAATTATTGGGAGGGAGTGGGGGGGTATTCATGCCATCTATGTTATTTATGTTTATTGAATGTTATAAAAACGAAAAAGAAGAGACTATCATTTCTACCTGTACCTATGTGCTTTATGACTGTCTGGCATTTGATAAATTTAAAAAAAGGAATTCTAAAGTGATAAAAGAGTAGAATAGAATAGTTTTATTATTATCCATGTACAGCAAAATTGGAGGTGCTCCTCACTGTGTGTTTCCTAGGGCTGCAACTATCGATACATTTAGTAACTATTGAGTGTTCTATTAATTTTTTGATTGAGAAATCAGATGACAAATTATTATTAATGAGAATAATAAATATTCAAAACAGGAAAAAAATGCAGGTCTTTACAGTAGATCGCAGCAGATGGCCCCGCCCCTCCCTGAGCCTGGTTCTGCTGGAGGTTTCTTCCTGTTAAAAGGGAATTTTTCCTTCCCACTGTCGCCAAAGTGCTTGTTCATAGGGGGTCATATGATTGTTGGGTTTTTCTCTGTATTATTGTAGGGTCTACTGTACAATATAAAGTGCCTTGAGGCGACTGTTGTTGTGATTTGGTGCTGTATAAATAAAAATTGAATAGAAATACGTTTTCTTTCACTTTACATGATGTGACCATCGCGGTAACGACTCCACCTCTTTTCTTTGAAAAAACTTGTGGCCACATGAGCTTAATGTTGGCATGCTTTTTATTCATAGTTGTGTTTCTATTGCAAGTCTGTTGTCAGTTGCAAATGTGAGAGAAATTCTCGAATTTACGTGGTGAACACTCGGCACTACAGAGCCGTGTGTAAAAAGGAAGCATCACAGCAAAAAAATGTGGGATTTTTTATAATCGAGTTTTTCAGGATACATGATGAATCGTTGCAGCCCTAGTGTTTATGCAGAGATTGCTCTGCAGATCTGCACTCGTTTTTTAAGTCTAAATTGATCTTTGTGTAAAATGCATTCATCAACAGAACACATTTGCATTTTGTTCTGCTAAATAAATTTAGAGAAAGGCCACCTCCCACCTCTGTCTGTTTAGAGGCAATGGGACAACGATGGGCAGGAGTGGGGAGTTTAAATGCTGCCGGTCAGGGGTCAGGAAGCAAAGAGAATGGTCACTGAAAAGGTTCATGGATGTAGTGAAGGAGGGCGTGCATGCTTGCACTAGAGTGAGGTAGAGATGAAGGCAGATGATGCTGCTACCACAGCCCCTAGTTGAAGCAGCTATAAGCAGAACAAGGACAAAAAGATCAGATCTCCTCTAATAACAATTACAGGATATTTTTTATATATTTGTTTTTTTCAGTGAGAATTTCCAGGACTGAAAAATCTAACCATCAAGGAAATGTCCAAATTTGCAGTTCATCTACCTGGTAAAGACCTATAGACTAAATGCACAAGTGATAAAAATAACAACCTGGTAAAACAACAACAATAATAATAAAAATAATAAACATTTTGAGTTAACAGCTGTCTGACAGGTATGTTAGGTAGGTTTTAGTTCTGAAGTGGATCCAGGCTGAATTCAGAATGGGAGAACGCAGCACATGTGTAGAGAATCGAAACTATCACTGGGGGAAGCAAAATTCAAAGCAAGACACAAGAGACGACTGTCAAAGTAAAACAGGAAATGACTCAGAAGATACCTACGAACTGCAGAGACCACAAAGTCACAAAAAATGTCAAAAAGGGAAGTCTGGGAAAAGAAAGAATAACCTCAAGAGAAAAACAAAAACACTGGGAAATACAAAACTAGCAGTCTGTGCTCGAATAATCATGACATAGAGAGAGGAGCCCAAAACTCAACGAAACCAGAGTGAAGCTTAATTCTAGTCTACTGCAAACATGGACACAGATCCAACACCTTCTGTCCTCTTAAACTTCTTTGAAGTCTCCCTCCTGGGTGCATAGTTGGTGAAGTGAAATTTAAATCTTCTGTTCACAAATCTACAAATCTAATAACACACAGGCAGGTACTCAAACATCCATCTGGAACCAAACATTCAATGCAACTCAGGTCAATTTTATATAAAACTGATTTGAATCAAATGACAACAACAGTCACCTCGGGGTGCTTTATATCATAAGATAAAGAAACTACAACAACAGAGAGAAAACCCCAACAATCGAACGACCTCCTGTGAGCAAGCATGGGAAGAACCTCCAGCAGAACCAGGCTCGAGGAGGTGCAGCCATCTGCTGTGACTAGTTGGGGGTGATGGAAATTCAAACTAGTAATAATTATAAAGCTTAAGGGCAACACTGAAGCTAAACAGAAAGCATTTAATAATAAACATGGACCAACATTATGAAGCAACGCCTGAGACCAGGAGGATGCTTTTACAACTCACACATTTATTTACTATATAGGCTTAAAATAAAGGGCTGCAGACAGGTGTCCGCACATTTGACTAGAACAGGTGTGTCAAACACAAGGCCTGGGGCCCAGAATCGGCCCGGCAGAGACATTTTAAGTGAATTTTACAACATTTCCTGTTGATAAAGACCTCCACCATTGCATGTATTACATATCACATCATTAAATAAAAACTAAACAACAGCAATGGTCTAACATAGTGTAAAAATGGAAACATTCCTATCTGCCACAGAAGCTTCTAGTTTGTTTTACAGTTATAGGGGGGGAAGGACTTTTAATGGGGAGTGAACTACCAGAACGTTTTCTGTAATTTTATATTTATTTATTTGTGTTGACAGATTTCCTGCATTTACTACAGCAGCATATTTTCCTTAAACTGAATTAAATCTTTACACTAAAGTGGGCTGTATGTGGCCCACAATGTAAATGACTTTGACATCACTGCTCTATAATACTTTGGCATACAGAAGAGCAGACAAACATATGTACCAGTCGTGTTTGTATACCCTGTGTATGTTAGTAAGTCAAGATAATTCACAGCCAACAATCGTTTTGAAGCTCCATATAATCTGCATATTACACCACCCTTTTCTCTATATAAGGAAACATGTTTTCCTACAGGTGAAGCACAGAGAGTGTTGACTATGTTGCACCTTTAAGACAAGAAATAAGGAGAAAGTCTAACTAGAGAATTAAATAATAGTCTGCAGTCCAAAGAAGAGGCTGAAATAATGGAAATGCTAAATATGATGTCCCAGAGACACTGACTGTGTCTCTGGGACAGTAACATAGATGCAAACACTCTTAGTGACGACATCCAGCAATGACAGAACGTTTAAATTGATAAAATTAGGTCAGTGGACACAGAGCACCAGTCTGTCATGGTGAAGAGAGAACTGAGCCTAACAGCAAGGTTTTCGGTGTCTCTCAGATAAGCTGGAGGATGTTACTGCAGCCGAAGAGAAGTGGTTAAAAGAGAAGCTTTTCAAAAACTGCTCCCAGAGAGCTCTGACACCAAATCTAAAAGCAGGCCAGTTTCTAATAGGAGCTGTACTTCAGTTTCTTGAAGACTAACTGAAACCGACCTCACGGCCCTTTGTTAGTCAGTGGTGCCAGTTTCAGTCATGATGCAAAGGTACTGTTTTTATAAGGTTGTGTTAGGCCTTTTCCAACATGACTGCACACAAAACATCCATAGAGACATGGATGATCAAGTTTAGTATGGAAGAACTTGACTGACCCGGACAACCTAATAGACCTTTGGCATGAAGGTTGCCAGGCCGTCTTCTCCACCGTCACTGTCTGACCTCAGAAATGCGCTTCTGGAAAAATGATTAGAAATTCCCATAAACACAGTCTCGACTCTTTTCATAGAAGAGTTGAAGCTGTCATAGCTCCAGAGGGTGGTCCACATCATAGCAAACCCTGTGGCTTATGAATGGGATCTCACTTGAGTTCATATGTGTGTGAGGGATACTACATGAATGCCTAGAAGAAATGAAACCACAGAACACAGAAGAATTACAGAAAGCATTAACCCCGTTTAAAAGCAAAGCGGTCCCTCCTACGGATGCACACCACGAGGTTTGAATTCAGCTTTACTGCACACCACCTTACCTGGTTCAAGACTATATTTGTCTACCTGTTGGGTAACATTTGTGACTAAGTTAAGATAATTGCATTAATGTTATGTACAGTAAATTACCAGATTACTTTGAGAAAAAGTTTATGGCTCTCCATATAAATTCAGTTTAGAGAGTGAAACTCTAAGTACTCTTGTCTCAGCCGTGAATTGTTCCACCTTTGGCCCAAAAGGTTAGACAAGACTCTCCAACTTTATGTATCTATTTATGCTTATTTCAGTTAGATATATCATGGACTAGCACTGTATGAAGGGTTGTCATAGTGGCAGCCATAAATGCATCCCATGTGTTTGCACTGACATCTTGTGGTCTCACAGATAAATGATGGAGTATGCTGAAGGGCCTGTGTGTGCTTAAGTCTGCTGGACTACACACACTGCTTCTTTTATTTATTAATTTTAATAACATTTGTCCCACATGTCCAATCCTTTACCTTTTTATAAAAAAAACAATCACTTTGTGCTTTAGTTGATGGATTCTGCAGATGTTTTTGTAATACATTAAAAATAAAACAAAAGGCAAAAGGGGAACTAATATTGAAGGGAAAGTGGGAAACACAAAGATCCACTGGCTTACAGAATTGTCACTTCCTCGGCCCTTTCCCTTTCCTAACACATATTTTAGCACTTTGTAAAAGAGAATCCCCAAAACAGACATCCTTTCAATCTTGAACTCCTTCACATTTGTAATCTAAGGATCTTGGAAAGAAAAGCATCAGGAGAGTCTTCTCCAAGCACAACATCTCAGTGCACTTCAGACCTAGCTACACCCTCAGATAAAAAGACAAAACTCTCAAACACAAACTTAGCAACAAAGTGCATGTGGTGCAGTGCACTGACGAGTGCTTACACCTCCACATTGGAGAAACCAAACAGCCACTCCATAAACACATGGCACAACATCGAAGAGCCACCTCATCAGGACAAGACTTGGCTGTACATCTGCATCTAAAGGTGGTTTGAAAATGGAGTGAAAGAAGCATCTCTATACACTGTGAACGACCATCTTTGTACTGAGGCGGGGCTTACGACATCAAATATACCACCTAAAATGCAGTTTTTAAAAGCCCTTCAACCTCCACTCACATCTTGCATCATCTGCTGCAACCTGTTGGGGTGGGAGAAGGAAGACAGGATAAAGACATGCTGTGGAAGAGAGACAGAGGTTAATAACAGATATGATTCAATGCAGAGAGATCTGTTAACACATAGTGAGTGAGAAAGGTGACTGGAAAGGAAAAACTCAATGCTTTATGGGAATCCCCGGCAGCCTACGTCTATTGCAGCATAACTAAGGGAGGATTCAGGGTCACCTGGTCCAGCCCTAACTATATGCTTTAGCAAAAAGGAACGTTTGAAGCCTAATCTTGAAAGTAGAGATAGTGTCTGTCTCCTGAATCCAAACTGGAAGCTGGTTCCACAGAAGAGGGGCCTGAAAACTGAAGGCTCTGCCTCCCATTCTACTTTTAAATACTCTAGGAACAACAAGTAGGCCTGCAGAGTGAGAGCGAAGTGCTCTAATAGGGTGATATGGTACTACAAGGTCATTAAGATAAGATGGGGCCTGATTATTTAAGACCTTGTATGTGAGGAGCAGGATTTTGAATTCTGGATTTAACAGGAAGCCAAAACAGGAGAAATATGCTCTCTCTTTCTACTCCCTGTCAGGACTCTTGCTGCAGCATTTTGGATTAACTCAAGGCTTTTCAGGGAGTTTTTAGGACATCCTGATAATAATGAATTACAGTCGTCCAGCCTGGAAGTAATAAATGCATGAACTAGCCTCACTCTGAGACAGGATATTTCTGACTTTAGAGATGTTGAGCACATGGAAGAAAGCAGTCTTACATATTTGTTTAATATGTGCGTTGAAGGACATGTCCTGGTCAAAAATGACTCCAAGGTTCCTCACAGTGTTACTGGAGACCAAGGTAATGCCATCCAGAGGAAGAGTCTGGTTAAAAACTGCATTTCTAGTATTTTTAGAGCCGAGTACAATAACCTTAGTTTTAAGTAACGCTTTATCTTCTGCCACCTTAAAGGCCTGTGGTATGTAGGCAATTAATAGGGACTGAATGTTTAAGATTGAAGCAGATGTCTTCATAGGAATGGGGTCTAAAAGTCACATTGATGGTTTGGAGGAAGTAATTGGTGAAGTTAACTCAGAAAGATCAATTGGAAAAAAAGAGTTAAATAAATAAAGTGGTAGTGAAGCAGCTGTAGAAAATGTTACATTTCTCCTTTTCTCCTTGCAGTGTGAGCGCTCCTCACAAACACACATCTGCAGATGATCAGCCAGCTGTTTTACATCTACTCTAACCAGAGAATTTTCCAGCTAAAAGGAAGGTTGGCTTGTTGTGCATAGTCCACTAGCAGATATAGAGTAAAGCATTAACAAATCGTAGGACTTCTCGGAACAGTGTCTGAGAAATAAGGTCTGATGGACACAGAGAGGGTCAAAGTAAATGTCAAAAGTACTAAAACTAGCTTTATGTAATGATACATCTTTGAGATTCTTATAAATAAAGTTTTCTTTAATGGTTAAAACTTCATTTTTTAAGTAGTTCAGAAAGTCTTTACTACTTAAGGTTAAAGGAATACTTGGTTAAACCGACCTCTAAGTCTTTGTTCTTATTTTCTCCAGTTAAGGCTGAATAGTAAGATGTGTTAGCTTTATGAAAAGCTTTTTATAGAACAGCAAACTCTTTCTCTAGGCTAAATAAACATCTTTTAAATTAGTGAGATTCAATTTCCTCTTTAAGTTCTGTGTCTGTGAGTTTTACCGGGGACACAAGCATTTCTGATTTCTTGCTTTCTTCTGCAGAGGAGCCAAAGTCCAGGGCCGTACACAGTGAGAAAGCAAAACTATTATAGAGATATTCAACCTTTCTGGAAGTAGATTAGTAGCTGCTCTGTACTGTGTTGGCACGTGGCCTTGAAGAAGTTAACAGCAGAGGAATTACACCCTTAAAATCCGTTACAGCACTTTTCCAAAAGACATCTTCAGTAATGACATTTATTCCTCACTGTGTACCCCTTTATGCTAAATTTAAATGTTATTGATCCGACAAAAGGTTTTCAGGGAATACTGTAAGATGTTCAAATTGTATGCCATATTTCAGATCAAGATCCAGGATGTAATAAAGTGGTTGTGTGTTCAGTGAAGCCGACTGAGTCTATGATTTTATGTATCTTTGTCAGTGGCAGGTTTTCCATACCCCAGTGCAGGAGCAGCTGTTGCCTATAGAGGGGCTCATTTGAGAGGCAGGGGCCGCGCCATCTACAACACGTTCCGTGCTGCACCTCCACCTCCACCTATCCCCACCTATGGAACGTGAGTTTTTGCTAACATACAAAGACACTGATGTGATAACAGGGAGTGGAAAACAAAAACACCTTTAATAGAGCAGGAAATTGCTAGACTGTTTTTGTGTGTGTTTCAGGACATGAAGGCACTGAAGAAGAAAAATAATAAATTAATAGTGTAAAATAAAGGAGTCATAAGAAGAAATAAAGGTCAAGAAGGCAGCAGGAGAGGAATGGTGCAGGCTGGTCATATCCACTGAATAAATAATTTAACCTGTGTGGTATATGCTCTGCTCCAAAAATTGTAGTTTTAATCAGAGTCAGTTCTGCCAGTGTGGGTTGTTAATCCCCAAACAGGAGTGGTTTTACAGGTGCAGGCCCTCGATATTTGTTCCTTTCTCATCGTTTCTGTTTTTTACTAGTTTGTATTTGGCTCCGTCAGTGTCGATACTGGGAGCATAAGGCGATACCTGGACCATGTAGAGGTTCTACAGGTAATCCACTCCTTCAGGATGACACATGGTGTCCATGGTGGCCAGAAGGTTTGCTGTGTGTGGCCCGGTTTGCTATCCTTGGCATTTCTGTGGGGGGTGGTATGCTATGTGTGGGTGGGACCTATGTTGTTTGCTACGTTGAGATAAGGGGACTCTTCTTCATGTGTTGATCTAGAGAGATCCTGCCAGTTCTTTCCAAGTTGGCTCTCTGGCTCCTTCTCTTTTCCTTCTTTTCTCTTTTCCATGCATCGTGCTGGCTGCTGCGGTCCTGGGGTGTCCTCCCTGCCTTCAGGTTGGCACCTTTTGCGGCTGGTCCTCTTGCGCCTTAGGGGGTGGGCCAAGGTGCCTGGTTTGTGCTGCGTTCTGGGCCCTTCTCTCTGTGTGCCCTTTCTACATCTGTGGGGCCAGGATGTGTTGCTTGTGCTGCACTGCACAATGTCTTAAAGACATAAAGACCAGGATGGTCTTTATGTAAGACTGCTTTCTTCCATTTGTGCAACATCTCTTAACTTAGAAATATCCTGCCTCTGAGTGACGCTGAAAAACTAGTTCATGCATTTATTACTTCAGCCTTCAGTTAATCCAAACCCTGTGATTGTTGTTGATGATGTGCATACATCTCTTCATCAAAGTTTAATCACAACAATGCATATTTGACAAGTTCAATGGACTTCATTGGCTTCCATCCTATTTGAATCCAGTAATCAACTTTGGGATGTATTGTAATGTGATTTTCAGAGGATGAATATCTGCACAAGTTATGTGAAGCAATCAGAAAGTGGAATCTCAAAAGAAGGCTCTTTGTAAGCCCATGCCACTAAAATGAGGCTGTTCAGAGCCCAACAGGCGGCCGTGTCCTGTACGGTCATCCTAATGAAGTCCTTGCAGGTATTGTTTGCTCGAGGAGAATATCAGGAAATCTAATTACCTTTAATGTCAGTTTACCAGATGTTGTCAGATCATCTATGATGTCATTTAGTTAGGACATTTTTCAGTATGAAAATCCGTCACCCTGTCAGTTCTGTATATTTCAATGTTAAATATATGCTTAATATTTGATATTCTATGTCAACAGTGTGGTCTACCAGGATGGATTTTATGGGGCAGAAATATATGTAAGTCAAAGCCCAATGATATGCATTTATATTTCATTTCTGTGTAGTTGCAAGATTGATTTTTAAGCATTTCTTCTAATAATGACCAACTGGCCAAGACAGTAGTCTGGATTTGATGTTGAATTTTGAAGATAATCTCTTCTAATCTGTAATGAGAGCAGTTTGAAATTGTTCTGTTTCTCTTCAGGGAGGATATGCAACCTACAGATATGCACAGCCAGCTGGTACTGCTGCAGCTGCTTATAGTGACAGGTACGATATTTTCTCTTCCATGTCTGAAGCCTTCTTGAAAAAACGTTCTCACAGAACAAAACTGGTCGCATCATCTTATCCTGTTTCTTACTTTATCTGGTATGCTTTCATACCATCATCTGTATGCTCATATGAAAAAGAACATTTTCATACAATTCAAATCAAATCAAATCAAATCACTTTTATTGTCACATCACATGTGCAGGTACATTGGTACAGTACATGTGAGTGAAATTCTTGTGTGCGAGCTTCACAAGCAACAGAGTTGTGCAAAATACAATAACATAAACAGGCAAATATACGAATGGCTAAATCTGAAACTAATAAATATATGTACAATATATAATAGTATATGCAAAAAAAAAAATTTTTCAGGATGTGTATACTAAATGTTTTTCTACGTGTGTGTGTGTATACACATATTTTACAAATTAAATAGAGTAAACAATAAATAAAATATATAAAAATATACAGAGTTGAGACATGTGCAAAACAGTGGCATTACTGTACAGTATAGAGTGCAAAATGTTGAAGTTCCAGTAGTGAAGGTGAGGTGTCTATGACGTGTTCAGCAGTCTGATGGCCTGGTGGAAGAAGCTGTCTCTCAGTCTGCTGGTACGGGACCGGATGCTGCAGAACCTCCTTCCTGATGGAAGCAGTCTGAACAGTTTATGGCTGGGGTGACTGGAGTCCTTGATGATCCTCCCCGCTTTCCTCAGGCAGCGCTTCCTGTAGATGTCTTGGAGGGAGGGAAGCTCACCTCCAATTATCCGTTCAGAGCACCGCACTACTCGCTGGAGAGCTTTGCGGTTGTAGACGGTGCTGTTGCCATACCAGGTGGTGATGCATCCAGTGAGGATGCTCTCAATGGCACAGTGATAGAAGGTCCTGAGGATGCGGGGGTTCATGCCAAATCTTTTCAGTCTCCTGAGAAAGAAGAGGCGCTGTTGCTCCTTCTTCACTGTTTTGTTCATGTGTACTGACCACGTAAGATCCTCAGCCAGATGTACCCCAAGGAACCGGAAGCTTCTCACTCTCTCCACAGCAGCGCCGTTGATGGTGATGGGGGTGTGTACTTCTCTGCACCTCCGGAAGTCCACTATCAACTCCTTTGTCTTTGCGATGTTGAGTGTGAGATGGTTGGCTTGACACCAGTGGGTCAATTCTATGGAGCCCTGTGAAAAACTAAGCATAGACCATGTTTCTTCTTCTATGGTTATGGTTTTCTGGATGCCTTTATCTCTCTTTTACAACATTGCTTGCAAGCACAGATCTCTTAAGGTCCTGCCAGAGACAACACCAAATGGTCCAAGGTCTGGACTTGGACTGGCTTTTGGCTCACAATTTTCAAGACTTTCTGAAATCTCATATACCGTGCTTATTTGTTTATTATTGTGGGATCTTTACCTACAACATAAAGTGTGTCTCAGGAACTGTTGTTGTGATTTGGCACTGTATAAATAAAACTGAACTGAACTGAAAATTAGATTACTCCTAATGTCTTAGAGTTCAGGATCCTGTGTTTTTCCTCAGGTTTGATGATTCCTGTAGAACGTGACTAGTGTTGTTTAATAATGAGGGTTTACATACCTGTTCGACGTGAATAGTGCACTGTGCATGCAGTGGGAATGTCTATCACAGGACCGGGTTCCCACCCCTGGAGTCGAGCTCCTTGCACGTAATGTCGCCACTGTCATACACAGTAAAAGCTTATAAGCAATCATAAACCCAGCGTTTTTACTAAACATCAAACATGATGTCAGAAGTTGTGGTTTGGTCATGTGCTAAAAAGCTGCCAACAAAGCGGTAAGCTAAACGTTTTCTCAGCCCTTTAAAGACATAGCAAGCAAGCAGCTAACGTTGTTCAGCTATCGTAGCAAAGGCTATTAAACATCAATGACCATGTGGAAAGATTCTGTAGACCAGAATCATTGATGTTTAATGGAAACATTGCCAAGAAGTCGCCTGTGTACGAGCAAGAATACGATATATTCATGGCAGCATGAGAAAGCAACTACTGCATGACAGTGACTTAACCTTAAGCAAAGCAATCGAAATGAGCTAAATATTCGAACAGCAGCCCCAAACGACAGCAAAGGTGGATAGTTTCATCACAAAATAAGTGCGACACGATCAGAACAGAGTCCTGCACATGCAATAACTAACTGCAACAACTGTGGAGGTGGCGTTGAGATGCAAGCGCCCAGCAGTGATGAAGAAATGTTCTTTGTGAATGGGGTCAATATAGACACTGGGAATCCCTGTTTTCTGCATAGGAATGACGTATTCACCACTGTGCATATCAATGGAAAACCAATAGAGCTGCCGTCAAATGTAATGTTATGCCTGCCGACTGAAACAAAACAGAAGACTCAGAAAACCAAACTGGTGGCATATGGAGGTGAGGAAATTCAAACAGCTGGCACAGCTACACTTTGACCCACTCTGCAGGCAAGGAATACCCGCTGTAATTCTTTGTAGTGAAATGAGTCAACGACATAATCATTGGTGGAAGAGATATGAAAGCATGAACAGTATCTCAGAAAGGAACTCGAGCATGTGAGGGAAGTCCAACTGAGACTGAACGCCCTGAAGTCCAAATTCCAACTTGAGGAAGTCTGTTATGTTGGACATGTATTCACAAGCAAGGGCCTCAAGCCTGATCCAGCTAAGACCAAAGCAATTAATGAAATTTTCATACCAGAAAATGTCACAGCCCTCCGGTGCTTCTTGGGGATGATCAACTTTTTAGGAAAGTTCTTTCCCAGAGTGACCTCTCAGCCCCATTTCATGAGCTAACACACAAAGACATTCAGTGGTGCTGGCTAAAGCAGCATCAAGATGCATTCAATGCTTTAACAAAGAGCCAGTCCAGCCACTCTCAGCTACTATGATGTGCAGAAACCCATCACACTTACTGTACGTGTGACGCCTCACAGTACTGGCTTGGAGCTTTATGAAGCGCCTTGAGGCGACTTTTGTTGTGATTTGGCGCTATATAAATAAAATTGAATTGAATTGAATTGTGTGCCTTCAGGTGCTCCGACCGCCTGCTCCTCTTGTACACAGACTGAGATCCATGGATCAAGAAAGAGCTTCTTCCTGTTGTCTTTGCATGTTCCAAATTCAATGATTATATCTGTGGAAAGCAGATCTAAATCAAAACTTATCATCAACCATTAGTCACAATCCCACATATTCTAAATGAAACGATGGTTTCTACAGCCGACCTTTACATGGAGGAAATGGAAACTAAAGCTCTTGGCTTTGTCCAAAGGATAACACGCAGCCACTGGTACAGATATGTGGATGCCACCTTAGTCTGAATCAAAACCTTTCACCAAACATGTTAGCTCAGTGGATAGAAACATACAGTTCACCAAGGAAGATACAAAGGATAAAAGTTTGCTGTTTCTGGACTGTGCTGTGCGCACTGAGGATGGAAACCTCAGCATTGAAGTTTACTGGAAACCCACACACAGACCAGTACCTGTTGTTTGACTCCCACCAACATCTGGAACACAGATGTGGGGTGATCAAGGCCCTTGTTGTGGAAATTTTAACACTAACCTGCAACATACCCATCTTGGGGGGGGGTTACCTTCAGCCCCATCCTTAAAACCTTCTCCCTCACAGAGAGAATTATGACCTTCAACTTCTGGCTCTTGGCGAAGGCGGTCACACTTTTATCCTCTCCCTTTCCTTATCTTCCCTGCTTAGCTTCTTGTGTTCTTGTCTAGTCTAGTCTATTTTTTACTTTTCCCTGGAACACTCTCTCACAGTCTGTTCTCTAAAACCTAAAAGAGGAATTATGGATTTGATCAACTGGTCCCTGAATGCAATTGACACCAGCTTCTCAACGAGAAGCCGGGGATCGGGGGAGCCTGACTGTCCAGGAGGGACTTTCCCTGCCGGATACACGATGGACGGGTGGACGAACTGGAGGATCGTGTGCCTGGCGGGACTGTCGATCAAGGACATTGAAGATATCTACCTGTTCGGAACCATGATAACAGGGTTCTTGCTGATCGGAGCTGGCTTGGCCCTGGCTTATCAAAGATTAAAGAAAGCGGAATCGGCTGTTCCAACCCCCACAAGGCTGCCCGCTGGGATTGAAACGATGGGACGAGGCGTGAGTTCTCAGAATGGGCTCATTGAACGCAGCACGGATAAGTACTTGGAGAAGCTCGAGGCTGCCGTGAACACTCAGAATAAGACCGCTGGGTGAAAATTGGATAACATCGTGGAGAAGCTCGCGGCTCTCCAACGGCAGATTGAGAGACCAGTGTCGAACAACAGCTTTGAAATTCACATGAGTTGTTCGCACTAAAGTAAAAACCATCATCACTTCATGCAGCTACCACTTCAGCGCCAGCTGTGGTCTCAAGGCTGGAGCTGAACAACAACACCCTGATAACGACTGTGCTTAGACTGTTCCTCCCCCATGCAAGGCCACCTGGGTTGGCTGGAAGACTGTTTACTTAGCCCGGCAGGGTGAAGGACACTGTCTCAGCTGAACTGAACACATACACTGATACACACTCATCCTCCTCCCTTTCCAAACGCCTTCGATGCCTGTCCCCTCCTGCGGCAGATGGCGGTCGACTGGACCAGCGCAGACATGCTGCAGGACTGGATGCCTTGTCTACACCGGCTCTCTCTCACCTTTACCCGCCCCTGTTGCTTGTCTTGTGTTTCTGTGGTGTATTGACAGTCATGTGCTTTTTGTGCTGGGGTGTTTTTTCTGTTCTGTAGCGTGCTGCCTGTTGTAACCCATAATTTTCTTCAGGATTAATAAAGTATTCTGATTCTGATTCTGATTCTGATTGGTTTCTGCTTGGCCGTCACCTAAAGATTTGCATCCCTGATGTAAAAGAAACACCAACCAGGGAGAAATGACAAACTGAACAACATCATCATTCCTTGTGTAACTGCTTTGTCAGAGAAACTCAGGAGAATTTGAGCATCCCAGTGCACCTCAGACTAAGCCACACCCTCAACCAAAACCACCAAAATCATCTAAGCCACACAGTGTTTGCTGTGCAGTGCATCAAGAAGTGCTCAGAAAAATCAAAGGTCAAAAGTCACTCTTTCAGAGATGAAGGATGCAAGAAGGTTTGAAAGAGGAGTAAAAGATCCATGTCCGCTATGAACGCCCATCTTTGAACAGAAGGGGTGGCCTACAGCACCATCTATCAGCCACGTGTGGTGCAGTGTCAACACAGTCTAAAGATCCCTTCTCAGGCATTTCAACCTCCACTCAAACCTTGGCGCCTACAACCAGACCTCAGTTCACATGATTGGGTGGGGCAAGGTTTCACAATGGTTTCAACTGTAACTCTCAGTAATGGTAATATACCCACACCTTCTTTTCATTGGCTCATGTGATGACTTACCTGACTTAACCTTCACCTGGGGTTACATACCTGGTTTTTAGAAATGAAGAAGCCTCTTGGATGAGAGGTGAAAGAAATCCAGTTGGTATGTTCAAGCTCTGTAGATTAGATGACCTTGATGACTGAGAACCCACACAGACATGTTTCTGTAGCCTTTCTTCCCGTTCATGCTAGAGATCAAACAAATCCAATGCTGCCCTCCTGTTTAAAACATCCGTTTTGAGAGAAGCATAATTTTCATTACATGGCCTGCCAGCCTTTAGTGTGATTGATTAGTGAAAATGATTATAGATCTCAGTTAAAATAAGTGGCTCCAAGATATGATAATATATTATTAATTACTCTTTGACAGTTGAAGCTGAGAATGCTAACAATATTTCTGACTGAATTCCCAATCAGAAAAGACTGGTACACAATATAACACCAGTGAGAGTTGGAACTCCAGGTTTCACCTGGCCCGGCGAGTCGATTCAGCACTGCCTTAATGCAGCTAAGTGAAAGCTGCAACCCATTCCTTATTATTGCTGTTGTAAATAGACGGGTATTTATAAGGTCTAGCATTTTTCTTTGAGTACTTTAATCAGCACACACATGCAGTGCTTCAGTCTATGACTGTTGTGCATGCCGTTCTATACTGAGGCTTGTGTCTTTGAGCTCAGATACTTTTCCTGTCACATTTTAACAAACCAAGTGCATCAGAGCAACAATTTGACAGATGAGGGAGAATAACAAGCAAACAAAGCACGTCCCAGGTGGTGGCGGGCATGAGAGATAGGATAGAGTCCCAGCTAATATTGTTAATATCAAACTTTCATTTTTCACCTTCCATCTTTCAAATATGTTTATAGTCTTTGTTTTGCAGCAGTTGCTTAAGCAACTGTACATTTATACTGCATTTTAATAAAAGCTGATTCTTCCTACTTCCTTTTATGTAGTTACGGCAGAGTTTATGCAACCGCAGACCCCTATCACCACACCATTGGTCCTGCAGCCACATACAGTGTGGGCACTATGGTAAGTCTGCTCCCTGTTTCCTCACTGCTGATTACTGCACCATACTAGATTATTACAGTAGACTGATACAACATTCACACACTGTCTTTGAAATACACTGTATGACACCATACATATTATTGAAGATCGTTATAAATGTGAATATTTATATGAACAAATAAACCAGTACATCAATAGCTCACATGAAGGTTTAAGAGTTTCAGAAGCTCTCCAACAAAAGCTTTTGTTTGTACTGAGTTCTGATTCTCTTGGAGGCTCACATTTCAGAAAACCAGAACCAGCTTTGTTTGTTTTGGAGAAATCAGTTGTTTTATTTGAACGCCACTTTCTTAGGTGAGAAAGTCTCTTTGTCTTTAGTCAGCTTCTCTCAAACTTCAAAGAGGCGGAGAAAACCAGACTTTCTTTGTTTTGTGTCAGTCAGTATGAACTACGCAGCACAGGCTTCAACAAGAGAGGGAAAAGGAGGAGAACACGAAGCTGAATGTGAGCTTCTGTTACCTGCAGGTGTTTCTGCTGCTGCTCATAGATCAGACACTGAGTGCAGACAAAATCTAATACAGCAAACAAGATAATATATCTAACATAGGAAATATTATATTCTAATGAATCCACTCATTATGTGGTGGTTTCCACATAAAGAGGATCATATTAAACAATGAGATCATTTTGACGAGCAAGTTTTTTTCTATTCTTTTAGAAAAAGACAAATCAAGTGTTTTACCTTTCTTTATTTACCATACTACTACTAATAATAATAATAATAATAATAATAATAACGTATATGTCACAGATTTTATATGTCAGTCTGAAACTGGTGAAGGAGCGAGGATACTCTCTCTCCTCAGATGAAACTGTGTGAAGTCTGACAAACAAGCTCCATCTAGAATAACACAGATCTCAAATACTGTCAGAAAAATAGAAACATGAGCTTCATCTGTGTTTCTGCTTCATCAGCTAAAGCCGAGTTTATCAATGCTGTCATGCAGTAAGCTGTCGTAATCATACTGCTTTCTATCCACAAATATAGAATAAAATGATCTCTTGGACAAATCATGGGTACACCACAGTGACAGCATTGAGGTTTGTAGCATTGGCCGACATCAGGTTCAGTTTTCTTTAGTCTTTATTCAGCTTTCTGCAGGTGACTGACGTCCAGCTTGTTAATGATGGTGTGAATCTCTTCATGACATGAATTCTTCACGTTGATATGTTTCTGCTCTTTTTCAAACTTTTGACTGTTTATTTGGGTTGTTTTTGTTTGTTTGTTTGTTTAACTGCATTGTAAGCACATCACATCGATCTTAATGAATGAAAAAACTCACAGATGTGATGAAAGTGGTTTTGAGCAGCATCACCTGTCAGGTTGTTACCGTTTTGTATCTAACACTGAAGACGAGCCTCTGTGTTTGTTTGTTTGTTTGTTTGTTTGTTTGTTTGTTTGTTTGTTTGTTTGTTTGTCTACTAGTTGGATGATGTTTTATAAATGGTTGTGAGCACTCTGTGTTTGTTGGTGCTGGTGCATTTCATTTTTGCCTTCATTAGTCATTAACTATAAATATTCTTCAGTGCTCATCTTTTTGAAGGCTACTCTGCACTGCAGAAGGACGATGCTTCTTTGTGACGTTTG
>NW_024582938.1:161839-164445 GCF_018398535.1 Haplochromis burtoni
TGTTTGTTTGTTTGTTTGTTTGTTTGTTTGTTTGTTTGTTTGTCTACTAGTTGGATGATGTTTTATAAATGGTTGTGAGCACTCTGTGTTTGTTGGTGCTGGTGCATTTCATTTTTGCCTTCATTAGTCATTAACTATAAATATTCTTCAGTGCTCATCTTTTTGAAGGCTACTCTGCACTGCAGAAGGACGATGCTTCTTTGTGACGTTTGTGTCCTGCATCAGCATATTTTAAACCTCTGATTAGGCCAACAGTAGATTTAAACTGATAAGATGGTCAAAAAAAGCAGCTAAATACATTTTTATACACATGAGCTTTTGATAAATTTTTTCACTGTTTTATATTATTTTATGTGTGTTGGTATTTCTGGTTTTATTGTGAGGCACTTTGTGATTTTTATCTGTGAAATGTGCTATATAAATAAATGTTCCTTACTTACTCAAAAAGTAACATTGGAATCAATATTTTACAGTAAGGTAACATCAGTTTTGATTTATACATTGTTTCCTAACTCTATAAGACAAATTATGACAAATAATCCAAATAAATGTGTCAAATTTATTAAAAAATAGAAACAAGTGGGTCAAAGATCAACTGGGAAAGTGCTAATGAGGGCACATTTATGACCCATTCACAATATTTGACAGCTGTGTCCTTGCTGTTAAATTACAATAAAATTATAAATGAGTTTAAAGAAATAAATCTCTCACACTGAGCTCCCCCTCTGTGGCGTTATTTTTGTGCCACTATTCTGAGCGCACGTAAAAAAAAAATTGCAGGTGCAAGTGTTGTATTTTGAGGAGAAATTTATTTTGAGTAAAGAAAAGCTCAATTTGAATGAACAAAATTCATTGCTACGTGCAAGAAATGTATTTCCGTCTTTGCTATTATCCACACACACAAAAAAAAATCTGATTGGCTGTTTTGATCTCCAATCAGCTCGAAATGACGAAATGCAATATCCCAGAATGCATTTCGTCCAAAACTCAAACGAGGCAGTGGCGGAGGTATTCCTGCACTGCATGATTTCTGCACGCCAGTACTTGAGATTTAATTAACAAGTCGACCTGATACAACATTCACTCACCAACTGACTCTTGTGACATAGACCACTGTATGACCCGACTAGATTATTACAGTAGACTGATACAACATTCACACACTGTCTTTGAAATACACTGTATGACACCATACATATTATTGAAGATCGTTATAAATGTGAATATTTATATGAACAAATAAACCAGTACATCAATAGCTCACATGAAGGTTTAAGAGTTTCAGAAGCTCTCCAACAAAAGCTTTTGTTTGTACTGAGTTCTGATTCTCTTGGAGGCTCACATTTCAGAAAACCAGAACCAGCTTTGTTTGTTTTGGAGAAATCAGTTGTTTTATTTGAACGCCACTTTCTTAGGTGAGAAAGTCTCTTTGTCTTTAGTCAGCTTCTCTCAAACTTCAAAGAGGCGGAGAAAACCAGACTTTCTTTGTTTTGTGTCAGTCAGTATGAACTACGCAGCACAGGCTTCAACAAGAGAGGGAAAAGGAGGAGAACACGAAGCTGAATGTGAGCTTCTGTTAGCTGCAGGTGTTTCTGCTGCTGCTCATAGATCAGACACTGAGTGCAGACAAAATCTAATACAGCAAACAAGATAATATATCTAACATAGGAAATATTATATTCTAATGAATCCACTCATTATGTGGTGGTTTCCACATAAAGAGGATCATATTAAACAATGAGATCATTTTGACGAGCAAGTTTTTTTCTATTCTTTTAGAAAAAGACAAATCAAGTGTTTTACCTTTCTTTATTTACCATACTACTACTAATAATAATAATAATAATAATAATAATAACGTATATGTCACAGATTTTATATGTCAGTCTGAAACTGGTGAAGGAGCGAGGATACTCTCTCTCCTCAGATGAAACTGTGTGAAGTCTGACAAACAAGCTCCATCTAGAATAACACAGATCTCAAATACTGTCAGAAAAATAGAAACATGAGCTTCATCTGTGTTTCTGCTTCATCAGCTAAAGCCGAGTTTATCAATGCTGTCATGCAGTAAGCTGTCGTAATCATACTGCTTTCTATCCACAAATATAGAATAAAATGATCTCTTGGACAAATCATGGGTACACCACAGTGACAGCATTGAGGTTTGTAGCATTGGCCGACATCAGGTTCAGTTTTCTTTAGTCTTTATTCAGCTTTCTGCAGGTGACTGACGTCCAGCTTGTTAATGATGGTGTGAATCTCTTCATGACATGAATTCTTCACGTTGATATGTTTCTGCTCTTTTTCAAACTTTTGACTGTTTATTTGGGTTGTTTTTGTTTGTTTGTTTGTTTAACTGCATTGTAAGCACATCACATCGATCTTAATGAATGAAAAAACTCACAGATGTGATGAAAGTGGTTTTGAGCAGCATCACCTGTCAGGTTGTTACCGTTTTGTATCTAACACTGAAGACGAGCCTCTGTGTTTGTTTGTTTGTTTGTTTGTTTGTTTGTTTGTTTGTTTGTTTGTCTACTAGTTGGATGATGTTTTATAAATGGTTGTGAGCACTCTGTGTTTGTTGGTGCTGGTGCATTTCATTTTTG
>NW_024582938.1:164470-198874 GCF_018398535.1 Haplochromis burtoni
CCTTCATTAGTCATTAACTATAAATATTCTTCAGTGCTCATCTTTTTGAAGGCTACTCTGCACTGCAGAAGGACGATGCTTCTTTGTGACGTTTGCACGCAGCAATGAATTTTTTTCACTCAAATTCAGCTTTTCTTCACTCAAAATAAATTTCTCCTCAAAATGCAACACTTGCACATGCAAATGTTTTTACATGCGCTCAGAATAGTGGCACAAAAATAACGCCATACCCCTCTAACTAAATCTACAGTGTTGTCAGTTTGAATGAATAGATCTGATCCAAACTATTGGAGGCTACTGAACAAATGTCCTGCAGTAATAGTTTTTTGTGATATCATAGTTCAGTATTTTTGACATATACGCTGTAAGTACTTTTTCCACAGGAATCCAGGGCCCATTACACAAACCTCAGAGCCTACGACAAATGTTTACAGTTTTTCTCAGTCGCTTTGGTGCTGTTCTCACATCACTATTAACATTTGCACAGCAGTTAGTGTATTTCTCAAAACAATTGGTGCAAACTGCAAAACCTAGTGGATAACCTGCAAAAGCAGGTCACTTGCTCAAAATCGATAATCCATTCCTGAAAAGCAAGTATTCATGTCAATGAAGCTGCCAGTGTCACCAAAATGTGAAGTCGTGACACCATCTTGATGAACAACATAGACAAATAGCTTTGTCATGTTGTCATTATGAGTGTTCAGTATTCTCTCAGTGCTTTCCAAGAAAAGGTCAGAACTCGGTGACACTACCTGAAAATGCTCAAGACAGCACTATACACTTTTTGTACTGACATCCCTGTAGTTAGGGAAGTAAGTGAGTACAAGACACTGAATACGCGTGTTTCACATTTTTATTGTGCCAAAGAAAACTCTACAGTCACTTATTTAGAATAAACATGAGAAACATCGTTTTGGTCGAGCTGTGCACAAATGTGAACAATACAACAGTGCACATTGTAACTGAACACACATGAATCACTCTGGCACATCCAGATGTTCCTGTCTGTCTGGCCACATATTTTCATCTACATCACAACAGATATAATTCCTTGCAATGCAGCGAGGAAAGTATCTCCTGGAGTGGCGACTCCACTCTCTGCATGACTCTGCTGTGATGTCGTCACATGCATCCATGGCTGCTAGCAGGGCCATTTGCACATGTGAATGCTGGTCATAAACCTCCCACCTCCAGGCACAGAAAAACTTCTCTATCTGATTAAGGAGTGGGGAGTAAGGAGGCAGATATTCAACCAGCGTTCTGTCATCTCAAACCACTGTGTGACCATGTGTGAGTGTTGAAAAGTGACATTATTCCAAACAACAACATACTTGTTGAGTTGGCCTCCACCCCACTCATTCTCAGGGACTATGTCCCAGTGAAGAGTGTCTAAAAGAGTCAGGAGATGTTGTGTATTGTATGGAGGGGAATATGGGTGAGGATGCCATTGTCTGAGATGGCTGCACACATTGTAACATTCACTCCGTGGGACATCAGTGGTTGCTCTCTGTCCAGTGTGATTTCTTCCACGCCATCTGCCTTTGGCCAGACTGAACCCGCCTCATCAACGTACGAATGTGTGCAGTGGTTTTCTGGCTTCCAGCTCCACACTTTAGAGAGAGAAATGTAACAACATTTCTTGTGTAACATAATGCATTTTGTATGTTCTGTGAGTATATACACAGAATTGCTTTTCTACTGCATGAAACTACACAGAGTAAAACAGTTTACAGTGCTGAACATTAGAGTATACATACAAGACGTGTTTTACCCGTACATCTCCTTCAGTCTTTCACTGTTGGGTTCAAATGCACTTTGTACAATTGTTTCGTGCACATTTCTTTTCTCTTGAGCACTCTGTGAATTGTTGTAATTGACATAGATCCAATATTGCCAAACACATCGTTATCCTCTATGACAGCGCTTTGAATTTCTTTCAACTGTCTTGCATTGTTTGCAGTCATCGTTACACAAATGGCTTCCTCTTGCTGCAGGGTAAAAAGGGCCCCTCTTCCACCTCTGCAAGGTTGTCTTTCAGTCCTTCGTGGTGCAGATTACAGCAAAATTACAGTAATATACACTAAACATGAGATATTATGTCCAGTACTATACATACCTGTTCTCCCTACGAAATGTTTGAACGATTGAGTTCACAGTGGTTCTTCCAACATTTGGTCGCACCCTCCGACCAGCCTCATCCATTGTGAGGCCGTGATTGACAACATGGACAACAAGTGTTGCCCTACTTTCATTAGGGATCTGCGTATGTGTTTGGCGTCTTCTCCCTCTTCCCTGGGTCAGCATCGTGGAAGAGGGGTGAGGATGCAGGGGGGACAAACTCCCTGCATCCTCACCCCTCTTCCACGATGCTGACCTTCCATTTCTGTGTCACAGAATTGTAGAAATGGTACACACCATGTCCTGCTCGGTTCATATATGCTTGCCAATTGAGGGTTCATGGGATTGATCCATGAGTAACTGTGAACAAGTGGCCTGTCATTGGTTACAACTAATACTTCCCACATCCCCTCGTCAGTGAAAGCTGAAGTTCATCTGAGAGAAATTGGTGAATTTCAGAGACTTTCCAGGAGAAAATAATAACAAAAGGTATCAAATTTGAAAATTAATTCAACAATTTTGTAAGTAAGAGACTCAAGCAATGAAATGAAGACTATTAGTTTTATTGGGAACGACTATTCAGCATCCAAGAGTAGAGTTCATTTGTTGTCGACAGCAGAGAACTGTATGAAAGCAACTGATACATGTCCAAGAGCATTTGCAGTTTGTTCAGAGGAAGGAGACACTATGATGTGCACAAATGACTAAATGTTGTGGAGGTTGCACTAAAGGTTTTGAGAATTTTCATTCTGAGCTGAGAAAAGCACCAAAGCGACTGAGAAAAACTGTAATGTTTCATGGACTGTCTCAGCGTTTGCTTGGCACTTTGATATTTTTGAGTTTACACAGCAAATCATGTTACAAACAGCAATAAATATATGAAGTATGACCATACAGTAATCATGCCGTAACCCCAGCCGGTCACAGTAGAACAGGAAGAAATCTCTGACCCCTCTAAACCTGCTTCCTGTTAAAAGGGAGTTTTTTCTTCCCACTGTTGCCAAAGCGGTTGCTCATAGGGGATTGTTGGAGTTTTCTCTGTTTTCTTTGTATTATTGTAGGGTTTTTACCTTACATTATACCATAACTTTAGGAAACTGCTGTTGTGATTCAGAGCTATGAAAATAAAATTGAATCGAATGTGTAATCTGTGTATCTGTCAGCTTAATGCAGAAAATTATCAATTATCACAATCCAAACAATAAATATAATTTTTCACATAATATACCTTTTAAAGTTACAGTGTATATAAATGTTTTTCACAAATTTACTATGGACAAAACAGGGAAACAAGACAAATGGATAGATAGATAGATAGATAGATAGATAGATAGATAGATAGATAGATAGATAGATAGATAGATAGATAGATAGATAGATAGATAGATAGATAGAGAATGATTCTTTACTGAATACTGATTGGAGCTTTTCATCTTTGATGTTGCAGGCTAGCCTTTACAGAGGAGGGTGCAGTCGCTTCACTCCCTACTAGAAAAGAGGGAGACAGGCCCCCCTTTCCTTTGCCGCAGACATAAAAAGCAAAAACTCAAATCAGCTAAAAACAGCTTTCACCCCCTTCGTGAAAAACTCACAGCAAGATGCTTCCAGGTGGCAGATGTAACTCTGACATGCAAGAATTCTCTTAAAACTGCTTCCCTGTTTACGGACTGTAAACATTTACTGATGTCATTTATTGATGTACTGTACTTATTGTTGTAAATAACAATGTGTTGATTTGAATGTTTGGATTGAAAAAGTTGAACAAAGACAGTTTTAGCCGATGTGGACCGAGCCGACCAAAAACTAGACTTTAATGAAATTCAAAGAAACTTTTGTTTTGCCCTGTGACTCGGCTCCTTTGAAGTGGCCTTTGGTGCCAGTTTAAATCTGTTTACCTAGACTCCTATATCCATATGTTCATTGCTGTGCAAAAGTCTTAAGCCATCCCTCTTTTCTTTCTGTTGTGCTTCCAAGGAGCCAGCCTTTTTTTTTTTTTTTTGGTTTTTAAAGTGGTCCTGAGCTAATTCTCCAGGCGTTCTCAAGACCTTTCAAAGTTTTTCTTTGAGCTGCTTTTTCACATATTTTCAGTCCAGTTCTTGTACCTTGACCATTTTCAGAGAAATTGTTTGTTTAAAGTCTCAGTACTCAGGGTTAGGGTTAGGCTGCTGAGTGATTGTGTGTTTTTGCTGTCAGTGACTGATTGTAAACAGAAGTTGAGCCTGCAGACTCCACCTGTAGGTAACCACTGTTGGACATGAGGCAGGTATAAAGGTTACTGGATGGGAAGCGTCTTGTCTCACTGCAGCTCAGACTGACTGTAATCTTTCTCAAACAGACTGGCAAAGAAAAATTCAGAGGAAAACTCTTGTAAATTCAGACAGATGCACATGTTGTAACTAGCCTCAGCCAGTCTGCTTTAGTGGGCTCAAATACTGAAACAAGCAACTTTTTTTGGCAAACAGTTTACTGTAAATTGCATTAAATGTAACCCAGGAAAGCTTGTCTCCTTTTGCACCCGCTGTGTGTGTGTGTGATAATATTTATGTATTTAGAGTGAGAGGGGTGGCTTCGGGTGGGTGGCTAAAGGCTGTGACCACAGTGCCCAAACTTTGGCTCTGTCTATTTATTTAGAGCATTTAGTGCCAAGCCTGACTTCCACTGCATACTCAGTGCAGAGCTGAACTGGACTAAACAGAGGATCTTAATAGAAAGGTGTAAGATTAAATGTAATATTTAATGTCTAAATGTATAATATGTTAGGATTAGTTAAATTAATATGTGCAGTATTCACAGTCTCGTGCTTTTATCTTCAGACACTCTCAGTCAAATACAAAGATACAAACAGTTTAATATGCCAGAATTAAATTTCCCATCCATTTAGCACTATGTGACCAGCTGGGCCACTTAACTTTAATATTTACTGTGAAAAATGCTGACAGTTTCAAGAAAGACAGAAAAAATATGACACTACAGTAGATTCCTAAGGAACAGCAGCACAACGATGCAAGTGGCAACAGATTTTCAATGTATTACAGTAAATTGCTGCAGTATCACAATGTTTTCTTGAACCAGTTCAACTGAAAACTGATAGCAAACTGATATCATCTTATTGTCACTGCTTTCCTGTTTATGGCCATCTCGATGCACTCAGACCTGGTCCCTGCCATTAAACCAACCATGTCAAAGGTTGGGATTTTGTTAGTTGATTACTCACTTTTACAATAATTTTGGTCACACAGCAGTCTCCAACCACCGTTCATTTAAGTCACTCAAACATAACACAGTTTGACAGGCGCAAAACTGTATTTTTGTGCCAACCAGGTGATTTCCAAGAGCTATTAGCTGAAATCTTAGCATATGTTGACATGGTGTGTCAAAATATTTGAGGAAACTGGACAAATAGAGGACAAAAAAAGACATGGCAGACCTAAAAAAATGTTATAATAGATGAACAGTGTCATGTCCTTCAGAAATAGCAACGCAAAAGCAAAGGCTTGACACAGGACCTGAGAAATGATCAGCTGATCCATGTACTATTCTCTGAAGGCTCGTCAGAATTAGGGTGGGTGCTTTTCAGTGGCAGCCATTTTTAAGAAAGGAACCAGCGAGAAAAGGCTGAGATATACCAAATTATACAGGAACTAGACTGAAAATCAGCAGCAGCAGGAATGATTAACCCAGACAACCTCAACAATGTTTCAGCAGTCTGGGACAATCTCGACAGAGAATGGAACAAAAGGCAGCAAACACTTACTGAAGAGCTTTGAATGTCCTGTAAGAGGCCTGGAGAACTTAAAAAAGTTACAATGTTACTGTGTGTATGTTGAATGTAACAACAACATTTTCCCAGGACTCCTGTGAAAAACCAAATACACCCCATGATTCAACAGCCTGTAGAATCTCCTTTAGCAGCAAGAGCTGGTTATTTTGTTTCTGTATGTCTTTACAAGTAAATCACTTTGTTGTGGAGGAATTTTGACCCACTGTTCTTCATGATGTTGCTTCAGTTCATTGAGGTTTGTGGGCATTCATTAACGGAGAGCTCTCTTAAAGTCCAGCAATAGTATTTTAAGTTCTGTCGAGGTCTGGGGATTGCAACACTTTTTTTTTTCATTTCATTAACTCTTTGCAACTGTTGCACGACCCACTTTAAGTATTAGCTGTTGCAGAGATGCCTCAGCTTTGACCCTAGAATGCTGATACACTTCATCACTTTGTTTCAGAAGTCTTGTAGTTTGTTCAGATGAAACTCTGCACACCCAAACCACACTGTTGTTTTTAGAGAGAAGAGACTTTCTTCTGCTAACTAGGACAAACAACCAATACAGGGAGTGCAGAATTATTAGGCAAATGAGTATTTTGTCCACTTCATCCTCTTCATGCATGTTGTCTTACTCCAAGCTGTATAGGCTCGAAAGCCTACTACCAATTAAGCATATTAGGTGATGTGCATCTCTGTAATGAGAAGGGGTGTGGTCTAATGACATCAACACCCTATATCAGGTGTGCATAATTATTAGGCAACGTCCTTTCCTTTGGCAAAATGGGTCAAAAGAAGGACTTGACAGGCTCAGAAAAGTCAAAAATAGTGAGATATCTTGCAGAGGGATGCAGCAGTCTCAAAATTGCAAAGCTTCTGAAGCGTGATCATCGAACAATCAAGCGTTTCATTCAAAATAGTCAACAGGGTCGCAAGAAGCGTGTGGAAAAACCAAGGCGCAAAATAACTGCCCATGAACTGAGAAAAGTCAAGCGTGCAGCTGCCAAGATGCCACTTGCCACCAGTTTGGCCATATTTCAGAGCTGCAACATCACTGGAGTGCCCAAAAGCACAAGGTGTGCAATACTCAGAGACATGGCCAAGGTAAGAAAGGCTGAAAGACGACCACCACTGAACAAGACACACAAGCTGAAACGTCAAGACTGGGCCAAGAAATATCTCAAGACTGGTTTTTCTAAGGTTTTATGGACTGATGAAATGAGAGTGAGTCTTGATGGGCCAGATGGATGGGCCCGTGGCTGGATTGGTAAAGGGCAGAGAGCTCCAGTCCGACTCAGACGCCAGCAAGGTGGAGGTGGAGTACTGGTTTGGGCTGGTATCATCAAAGATGAGCTTGTGGGGCCTTTTCGGGTTGAGGATGGAGTCAAGCTCAACTCCCAGTCCTACTGCCAGTTTCTGGAAGACACCTTCTTCAAGCAGTGGTACAGGAAGAAGTCTGCATCCTTCAAGAAAAACATGATTTTCATGCAGGACAATGCTCCATCACACGCGTCCAAGTACTCCACAGCGTGGCTGGCAAGAAAGGGTATAAAAGAAGAAAAACTAATGACATGGCCTCCTTGTTCACCTGATCTGAACCCCATTGAGAACCTGTGGTCCATCATCAAATGTGAGATTTACAAGGAGGGAAAACAGTACACCTCTCTGAACAGTGTCTGGGAGGCTGTGGTTGCTGCTGCACGCAATGTTGATGGTGAACAGATCAAAACACTGACAGAATCCATGGATGGCAGGCTTTTGAGTGTCCTTGCAAAGAAAGGTGGCTATATTGGTCGCTGATTTGTTTTTGTTTTGTTTTTGAATGTCAGAAATGTATATTTGTGAATGTGGGATGTTATATTGGTTTCACTGGTAAAAATAAATACATTGAAATGGGTATATATTTGTTTTTTGTTAAGTTGCCTAATAATTATGCACAGTAATAGTCACCTGCACACACAGATATCCCCCTAAAATAGCTAAAACTAAAAACAAACTAAAAACTACTTCCAAAAACATTCAGCTTTGATATTAATGAGTTTTTTGGGTTCATTGAGAACATGGTTGTTGTTCAATAATAAAATTATTCCTCAAAAATACAACTTGCCTAATAATTCTGCACTCCCTGTACTTGGTCTTTTTCTAATCTTGAACTTTACAGGCCTCAGTTACCACGTTACATGTTAGAGTCTGAGAAGTGGGTTTTATGCAGTTTCTCTCAGCACTCTGAACTTGGGGTGAATTTGCTGGGACACCCACTGCCTGAAAGACTGTGGCATTACGTTAACACACCTGAAAGCTCCAAACCAGCAAACTGCTAAAACTTTTATATATGTTCACATTTGCTGGGGTCTTGTCCAGTTCCCGTCTATGAACAGGAGTTTAGTTTCATATTGACTTAGATGGACTCAAACCTGACCCTCGCCTGTCCCTGCCCCTCAAGGAGCTAAAACTGCATCAGAAATGCTAAAAGAAAGTGTTGCATTATGAAACCTGAAAGGTGAGTGGAAGAGTGGGATATTTTTTTTATCTAAACTCAGCATGAATTGATTTTCTAACACAGTATGGAGGAAGAGCTGTGTCAACCATTGCAAAATGAGAACTGTTCAGTCTACTGATCATTGCCACGGTGCCCAGGAGGTCGGAGGTATCCCATTGCTGCTGAATGTCTCTAATAGACAAGTGTATAACAAAAAGCTTATATACCAATACTTCATGTTTCATGACTCCTCGTGTTCTGTGGAGGCAATAATTACATGTATGCACATGTAGGAACAACAGAGGATGTTTCTCACAATAGTGTTATGAAACTGTGGTTTTCTTTCTGCCCCCTGCTTTAATATGTATATGGTCATGATTTATGATGTTCACCATAATGATGATAAACGAATAAATCAATATTACTACTAATGACAATAAATAAACAATTAAATAATAATAAAACATTTAAAAGTGCAGCTGATCATGGCACAGTCTAGTCTTCGTATCTTGTTGCTTCTCACTCTTAAAGAAGGACACATTTTAGTTACCTGATATTTCAGTACTCTCAGTCAAATAACAAAAAGATAGTTCCATCCACACTGTTTGGTCAAACTATTTAACACCTGCACGAATATCTGTTGAATAATAATGCTGAGAGATTGCTACAGAGATGGATGTGTGATGGCTTTAGAAACATCTTTGAGAGCTGAATAAGCACCGAGCTTTTCACCACCACCAGCAGTACTGTAAGTCTCACGACCCCTAAGACACACTGAGAGAGGACGGGAACTGAATATATCTGCTCAAGTAGTTTAATAATCGCTAATGTAAATTTGTACTTTGTTTAGGTTTTCCATTTTTTGCTGCTTTCTGCTTCTACTCTGCAATATTTCAGATGCAGTTATTGTACTTACTTTAGTTACTTAACTTTTAAGCTACTTATTAATAGTATAATAATGTTTTTGATGTTTGAGTTAAGAAGTCTAAATACATTTTCCCTAAATCCAAAACAATAGGCAGCTCCTTTATGCCACAGCGTGAGCAAACGTGCAAACTCTTCTGATAACACAGGGATATTACTGTGGCTTATAAATCATCTGCTCATTTTTATTTGTTCTCTAAATCCTGTCACACATGTTGCTAATGTAGTCTAGCTCACTAGATCATTAGCTCATTGTAACCTTCTGAGACATTAGCCCTGTGGCATGTGTGTTAGTGCCAGCCAAGGCGCTGACGCTGCTTTTTTATTTTAGCTAAAAATCTCTGTTCGTATTCGGGTCAAACCAGCACAGCTCCAGATCCAAGTGACAGCAGGTCAGACATGTGTTACCTATCAATGGCCAACAGCAGGCTTTGTGCACTTTGAATATGACTATAAACTGATATGGATCCGTTTATTGTGGGTTCTGTTATCGACATCATTTATTCTCCAGTCTTGGACCTGAGGTGATGCTCACAGTAAAGGCTTGTATGAGTTCACTGTATGAACTTTAATGTAAAGTAACTCTCGTAGCAGTTTGCATAGAGTGATTTTATAGAGTTTTAGTTGATGCAATGTTATTTGCTTGATTGATTTGGTGGACTGCGACTGAAACAAGGCAGTGCGTGTTTCTGCTGTTTATTTGCTTTACTACAAATTGTTCTTAACATACTTTAGACAGTTGTGGCCCAGATGTTTGAGCCTCTGCCCAAGAATCGATAAATAAAGCGTCCACCATATCCCACCTATAGGTCATGCTAAATTTAAATTCTTTAATTCTGTTTTAGAAATTTAAGCAAACAATGATTAACAACATAAATAATAAACGAATAAAATGCTATTATTTAAATTATAATAAGTCCATTCCATGAGCAGTCTGTGTGTGTAAGATGTTGGAAGCTCAGTTATTTAATTCCTGGCTCAGTCCATGTTGACGTGTCACTGGGCATGACTCCCTCCACTGTGTCCATTTAGCATGTATTGGATCAAAAGCATATAAATTATTTCAGTAATGGTTAAAAAAAACATAGGTGCTAGCACCTTTAATGTAAAGCATTATTTAGAGGCCCTGTGCTATAACATCAGCACTGTAATAAATACAGTGCTGAATTATGTTCATACTGTTTTTCACTACAGTCTTTTCGAGTCTCACTAATATATTTTTATATCCAAACGTCCCCATTTTAACATGTTCCTGGTAGGAGAGGTATGATGCTTTTTTTCTTCCTCATTTTAGTCAATGCCTGTCTTCTTTTCACTGGGTTTTTAAACCATTTACATTTAAAGGCACTATTCTCAAGCTGCACTGCAACTCCATCACCATCTCCTCTGTACAATCTCTGAGGCATTGTTATGGTCAAAGAGCACAGTCTTCTCTCTGTAGTATATTCCACAGTGGCCTTGGTGGTGCCCCATTTGTAGGTTTCCGGGTTAGCGACTTTGCGTCCTTTGTATTTGAAGGTCAAAGTCACCTGGCCTGCTGAGTTCAGATCCAAATTGGTCTTGTACGAACTTTAGAGTTGAGTCGCCTTCCTTCCCCTCTGGCAAAGATGCAGAGATTATTTCTTCTTGACTCCAAATAATTAACCTTTCTGTAAGCTCTATTGACATTGGAGTTAATGAGAGCAGTTTGCCTCTATTGCCCAGTTTTCAAGCTTCTCCAGCCACACCTCCACTTCACTTATCGTCCCACTGTACAGCTGCTGTTTGGCAGAAGGTCTGGCAAACTTCTGGTTAATTTCTGTTTAAAATCATCCTGGTTTTTCTTTACATCACTTCTCAGACTCTTCAAATGAGCAGAGAGCTGCTTTGTTCTTAATTTTCAACTCTCCTGTCTCTTGGCTAATGTTTGTTAGGCCAACGTGCCTCTCATTTTAATTCACCTCATATATATGTAGTGCTAAATCACAGATGCCTCATGGTGCTTTATATTGTAAGGTAAGGTAAAGACCCTGCAATCTTCTTCATCCTGGCTTTGTTCCGGCTGATGCAGGGTCCGCTCTTCAGCAAAGGTTTCTCCGTTTAATTCTGTCCAAGGCGTCCTCAGGTGATGCGTTGACGGTCTTAATGTCTTCCTTGATTTTGTCCATCCACCTTTTCTTCAGTCTGCCTCGAGGCCGGAGACCCTGCAATAATGCAAAGAAAATAGAGAAAACAGTCATATGACCCCAATTTGAGCAAGTATTTTGGCGACAGTGGGAAGGAAAAACTCCCTTTCAACAGGAAGAAACCTTCAGCAGAACCAAGCTCAGGGAGGGGCGGGGCCATCTGAGAAAGACAAGATGTCAGTCAGTTCTCAGAACTCAGGAAGTTCCCCTTATATGACCTCCAGATGTTTCCACTCAGTCCAGCACTCAGAGAAAACCAGGGTGTGTGGTGTGCAGTGTTGGGTAAGTTACTTTAAAATAGTAACTTAGTTACATTACTAGTTACTTCTCTCAAAAGTAACTCAGTTACTTCAAGTTACTCGTTACTTTCAAAGTAACTAGTTACTAGGGAAAGTAACTTTGGTTTTACTCAGAATTCTCTTGTTAATGTGTTGCTTCCATAACTTTGCCAGTCTTCTAGCTTGCTTACTTGCCACAAGTGCACTGTGCCACCTACCAATAGAAAGGAAAAGATAATGTGCATATTTCCACGAGAGAAATCCCACGCCTGGACCGTCATTGACTGCTGCCATGATTCTAGCCTACGTCACAGCGTCATGTGCGCCTTTTACATCCAACACAAAAACTGCAGTCGTGGTGCTTTCGATTGTACTCAGAACTCAGAAATTCTGCCTTCTGAATAGGAAGATGTAGGTAACACCAGACTGCAGATGAGCTGCATACAGGGCTGGACTGGGACAGAAAATTGCCCGGGCATTTTGACTAGAGACTGGCCCACCATTATAGGAAAAATCATAAAGCCTTTGAATGAAAATAAACACTGTTGTGACAGTGATGTACACTGTTCTGATGGTATATATGCATCAATCTATCAATCGTTTGTTGTAAGATTCAGATAATTATTTTTTAAAAGCTAGACATTTTAAATGAGAATAAGAAAGAAAAGTATTTCTTTGTGCCCCCCTCTCCCTGTTAATGCCCTACATGCCCCCTGGCAACACTTTGCTAGATCCGCCCCTGCACAGTTACCAGCTGTCAGCTACCTAAAAAAGGATCCTGGTGTTATTTGTCTCTCAGAAACAGTTCATAACTTCCCTTCAACTCATTCATGTCACCTAAAAGGTAAACCTGTTTCTCCATCACAGCTCTGATGATCCAGTAAGGACATCTCCTGGTTTCATCTTCATGTTTCCCTCTCACCAGATAACCAAACCATATCATGACCAGCAGCTTTACAGCTGTGGCTCCAGCAAACATCAGCTGATACTAGAAATTAATATTAAATAAATTCTAACAACAGCTGATCAAGCTTAAACGTGCTGCTGTTGTTTAGCGCGACATCCGCTGGTTTCCTCTTTCGGCGCAAAGTGAGCGATAAACAAACAAGAGAGCACGATCAGCTGATCATTGATCAGTTTTCATGATTGAAGTAGAAACGGGAGAGGGAGGGGGGAGAATGAGAGAAGAAGAGGCAGCTGTGCAGCAAAGACACAGAATAACTCCAGCTTTGTGCTTTTTCATTGTAGCTGAATTACGGGACAAACTGTTCCTTTTCACCTCAATAAGAAACGCGTAATATTTTCTCTGAATACCAGACGGGACGGTTGGCAACTCTAATAACTTATGAACAAAATAAAGTTCAACATCATTTAACTTCATAGCACCACCCAGCTGTATAGAAACTCCGTCATGCTAGCTAGCACGCAGTACGGAAAAAGTCAGAATAACGAAAATAAACTCCACCTAAACTTGGTTCATATCTGACCCAGAGAGACTGCAGGTCATAACTTCTTACCTGAAGTTCAGTTCACACTTGGACCGGCGGCCGCCTCGGGTCTCTTTTCCTTCTGCGTCCCTTTTCCTTCATCCACCTGCTGGCCTCCACCACTTGCTAATGTTACTGAATCTGTGGAAGCTCCGCGATAGCCACCACACGAAGTAACGAGTAACGACCCTATCTAAATCCCAGTAACGACTAACGCGTTCCTGATTTTGGCATAATAACTAGTTACCGTGCTCGTTACCACAATAATAACGTAGTTACTGTAACACGTTACTTAATAACGCGTTAGTCCCAACACTGGTGGTGTGTATATCTATTCGTGTCGATTGTGAGTGTGTGTGTGTGTCAAACAGGGAGCATGTCCTGAGACGCCCTCACAGTTCTCCATAAGTGTGTTTGTGAACGTGCGTGTTTTACATAACTATGTGCATGTTGTTATTCGCCTGAATATGTCCAAGTGACTGGAACAGGCCCTGCTGGACCCACCAGATCGAGAGGTGTAAATACACTAATGGACAGCTTAAGCAGATAGAAAGAATAATACAGACCAACAATAGACTGAATTAAAGTGATGATAATCTATATACATTAATATCTAGCTCAGATTAACAAGGATATAATTAAACCTGGAATGCAGGATTCTTCTATAACCATAAATGATAAATGATAAACCATAAGTGATGCAAAAGCAATAATACTAAGTGTGAATAATACCACAGAGACACTGAAATAATATTCCACCTGATACTACCTGATCCGAACCGTAAACCCGATCGGTACCACGCATGCGTGAAACTTACGTCACTTCCTCTCTTTGCCAACATTGTGACAGTTAATATATTTGAATGACACGGTTAGCACCCGGTTAGCTCCTAGCATTTCTCGACAGCTCTGCCTCTTTTTCGACTGCCCGGGACATTTAAAAAATGGATAATCCGTAAAACTAATTCATTCTGTTCTCCCCAACAGAGAGCGTCCCCCGATTGAGCAACAGCGAAAATAAGAAGAATGGCGCCGAATTACAGAGTTAATAATACAGACTTAGTAATATGTCACGTAAAGATTCATCAGCCAGATGAAGTGTTTACTGACAACTGACAGCGGACATCATCATCATTATTCCAACAATCCTCTCCGCACGGACGAGCATAAACACACTCGACTATCAATAAATCAAATTTAACACATACACACACGATTTGTAATGACAATAGTTCAGTTTACAATAGGGTTCATTTGCTCGGTCAGCAGGAGGCAGTATCCTCGTACACTGGGGAGTAAACTGCCATTAAATGAAACAGAAGAAGAAGAAAACATTGCACATGCGCGGTACGGATCGGGGAGTCCTGATCTGTAACTATCTTTTTTTTTTTTTTTGTGTACATTATATTAAAATGTTTCATTACTGCAAACATTGTAAGAGATGCTTATTATTGTTAACAGCTTAATCAGAATCAGAATCAGAATCAGAATGGGGTTTATTGCCAGATGTTGAGGTTTACAACATTAGGAAATTGCTGCGGTGCTTCAGTGCAAACAATAAGAATTAAAGTGCTATGTAGAAAGAAAGATATGAGCATGAGATATACATGAGAATAAGAATTATGAGTGCTACGTAGAAAGATATATACATGAGTGCAGGTGGTGATCAGTGCCAAACATGAAATGATGCAGTGACACAGCGTAGGGTCATGTGTTAGTGGTGGGGACAGTCATGTGGTTATTGTTCATGTGTCCAACAGCAGAGGGGAAGAAACTGTTCTTATGGCGAGAGGTTCTGGTGCGAATGGACCGGAGCCTCCTGCCTGAGGGGAGCAGGTCAAACAGACTGTGTCCAGGGTGAGAAGGGTCAGCTGAGATCCGGGCTGCACGCCGCAGTGTCCTGGAGGTGTACAGGTCCTGCAGAGATGGGAGTTTGCAGCCAATCACCTTCTCAGCAGAGCGCACAACACGCTGCAGTCTCTGTTTGTCCCTGATAGTGGCTCCAGCGTACCACACGGTGATGGAGGAGGTGAGGATGGACTCGATGATTGCAGTGTAGAATTGCATCATCGTCCGTGTTGGCAGGTTGAATTTCTTCAGCTGCCTCAGGAAGTACATCCTCTGCTGGGCTTTCTTGATGGCGGAGGTGATGGTGGGCTCCCACTTCAGGTCCTGGGTGATGGTGGTACCCAGGAAGCGGAATGAGTCCACAGAGGTGATGGGGGTGTCAGTCAGGATGATGGGGGGGAGTGGGGCTGTGAGCTTCCTGAAGTCCACAATAATCTCCACTGTCTTCTGGGCATTCAGCACCAGGTTGTTGTGGCTGCACCAGGTCACCAGACGTTCAACCTCCCTCCTGTAGGCAGACTCGTCCCCGTCCGAGATGAGCCCAATAACGGTGGTGTCATCTGCGAACTTGATTAGCTTGACAGACTGGTGGGTGGAGGTGCAGCAGTTGGTGTACAGGGAGAAGAGCAGAGGAGGAAGAACACAGCCCTGAGGGGAGCCAGTGCTGATGGTCCGGGAGTCCGAGACATTTTTTCCCAGCCTCACATGCTGCTTCCTGTCCGTCAGGAAGTCAGTGATCCACCGGCAGATGGGATCAGGCACATTCATCTGGGAAAGCTTGCCTCGGAGATGGTCTGGAAGGATGGTGTTGACAGATACTCTGACTCGTAACTATCATCAAATGCTTCGATTGGAAGTAGTGGCCTTTCACACATGCGTGGTACTGATCAGGTTTCCGGTACAGATCGGGTAGTGACAGTGAGAAAGGTGTCTGAAGAAGAAACACCCAGTGCATCATGGGAATCCCCCGGCAGCCTACACCTATTACAGCATAACTAAGGGAGGATTCAGGGTCCCCTGGTCCAGCCCTAACTATATGCTTTAGCAAAAAGGAAATTTTGAAGCCTAATCTTAAAAGTAGAGATAGTGTCTATTTTTAAATACTCCAGGAACCAAGTCCTCAAGTGAGGTGATCTTGTTTGTACTGTTCCTTAGCCACCATCATCTTCTCTTTTGTGGTCCACCCAAGTGTTTTCTAAATTTACCCTGCAGCGTGTATTTATGATGACCAGCTTTCACTGTTCTGGCTTAAGGTATGCAAGTTTTGAGGTACTTGTAGGCTTGGCTGTCAGAAGCTCTTAAACCCAGCAGCTTATCTACCCATGATGCACACCTAAAAACAACAAAAGTTGTCCAAAGTGTTGTATAGCCAAAAGAATTTAATCACATAAAATAATTAAACCAATTTGTCAGATTATTTAGAAATTGCTTTCTAAATGATCACATTTCACTGAAAAACTTGCCTGTATAACAGAAAGTAGTAGAGATCTGCAGAAATATCTCTACTACTCCATGTATAAAAATGTGCTTTCAGTGGTGATGGGACATCTCCTTCTTATAACCACCATGTAAATAATAAATAATACAACACATGTGTTCAACTATCTGTGCTCTTCCAGTCACACACACGAATGTTTGCTTTGATCATTGAAAGAAATGTAGAAAGAAATGTAACAGAGTATTATTACCAACTCTGTGTGTGTGTGTGTTCCTCTTCAGGAATCCAAAAGAGGCTGGAAATGATTAGGAGTGATGTGTGTTTTAAACCTGTGACATCAGTCCTCTTCACAGCTGTTCGGTGTCCTGTTTACAGATGCCCAATGCTTAAGCCAGGAATTTTAAAAAAGCAAAAGAATTATTTACAAATTAATATTGACTGTAAAGAAAATCATCATCATCATTGTGCATTTCATCATTTGAATTTGGTGACAGAGGCGGACAGTTTGCTTTGTTATTGTGTTCAAATGTATCTGTGATCATCGTATCAAAGCAGATCTAATGACTTTTGAAAATATAACAAAAGATCAAATAAATCCAGCGGTTTCCTTTTTCATATTGCTGCTTTTCTTAGTGTTAAAACTTTACAGAAATGAACTCAATGTGTTTCTATGTGTATGTGCTGTGCTTGGTTAAACTGCAGCATGTTTGAATGGACTTCTGCCCACAGTGCAAAGACTTAGTGGAGTTAGTCTAAGTCGTCCTTTGGCTCTGTGTTTTCACCCTACAACAGCCTGGAGATTTATCCGGGCTCCAGCCCGTCTCTGGATGGATGGATTGATGCATTTCACGAATTCATTTTTTATTATGATGTTTGGGAAGATTTAATAGGGTCATAAAAGTCACAAAGCAAACACAAAACTTTGTGAAGACACATGACTTAACGTTATGTTGACATCTGTTGTCTTGAGAATTTGACTAAACTTACATGGACTCAAGTTATTGACACGTTTTGATTTATTTTTGTTACCCATTCAGTCAGTTCACACTTCAGCTGACACATTTACAACACATGTACAACACATATCTCTCTACAACACAAACACCGGAGGCTGTGATTGTGGCAGCAACACAACGCATTTAAAGGCCTCGTTTGTTTGGATAAAGCCACAGAGGGAGACGTCTGTTTGACTGTCACTGATGTTTATGTCACTTTGTCAGGTTTTAAATTGTGCTGATCTTGTGTTGTAATGTCACAAGTTATTGTCAGTAGATTTTCAGACATAAATGTTTTGGTAGTTGAAATGTGTGTCAGCGTTTGTTTGTTTGTTTGTTTGTTTGTTTGTTTGTTTGTTTGTTCTGTATGATGTATTCTTGGTCTGCTGTGGTTTATTCTAAACTTTTATATTTGATTGCCTTTTTTCCCTCATAAGATATTTTTGTGATACATACAAGCAGTAATCAATAAACATCCCCCTGAAATTACAGAGGTTCTGTTAACATCACAACATATTCCAGTAAAACTCAAATCACTATTTCTTCCAAGCTTAAAGGTTTCATTTTACTCCTAAATGAAATATTACAACATAAGGTTCATTTTATTTAAATATTATTTATATTCTGTCATTTATGTTCATTGTGACCAGTCAAAAGCTTCAAGTGTTACAGATGAACACAAACAAAACAGAAAACTAGATTCTGTGATCTGTTCCAACCAAATAAAATAAATATTTACACACAGTGAAATCTCCAGAGAATATACTGAATCATTTCTTTTGTATGAAACAGAAACCTTCTGTATATATCCTCAGTACAAATTTCAAAGACCAAAACAAGACTGACGCTCCAAGGCAATCAATCATTATCTTTACAAAGTGCTCTCCTGTTTCAGGGAGAGATCGTAACATGAGTCTTTAATCAGACATTTCCGACTGTGCATACTTTTTCTTTACGACAAACTAGGCTGTCGCATTTGTGGCATCACTCTGTCTCAGAGACAGTGTCTGACATTTTGCAGCAAATCACAAGAACAGTCGTCTCAAGGTGCTTTAGAGAGAAAACCACCAAATTAAATGGCATAAAGAACACAAAAGTATGAATCCATCCTGCCTTTAGTCAGTGGTTCCAGCAGGTGGTAGCGTTTAATGATGTGGAGAATATTCTAAGCTAGCCAAGAACGCAGAGTGATGCTGAAGCTGAGGAAGTGCTGACCCAGCACCGTGATAACCTGAGCTGCTGCTGAACAGCAGTCAGGCTGCAGCTTCCGGTTCTACCTGTTCATGTTGCTACAGTAGAATCACCGTGACAACCGTTATGAAGTCTCTTTGTGCTGGTTTTCATCTTTGCTTTGTGCTCATACCGACACGCTCAGAGAAAGATCACGTGTGAGGTCATCGGGATGGATTGTGTTGGTGTGTGTGACTGTAGCCTTCAGGTTTATATTGTTCAGTGGTAACTATGTGACAGTGTTCAGATCATCTTACAGAGTAACTGGAATTATGGCACGACGGGACCACAGAGACATCTTTATTTTTACACTGGTCACACCACCACAGCAATCCTGTCAACCCTGCTTCCCCGTGATTTAACACCGCGGGCGTGATCTGCAGATGGCGCGCAGGTGCAGCCACACGGCACCACAGACCACGCCCCACCACACATCCCCATCGCCCGACTGAGGTCGGGGAGCCATCCGGCCAAACCTACTCCCCCCCGGCCTCCAACCTGATGACAGGGCAGTGTCTCTTGCGTAGGCCGCCTAAAGTCTCCAGCGGTGATGGCAACGCTGGTCCGGAGGCCGGGCACGCCCGGTACCTGGAAAACCGGCACGACCGTGTAGGCACAGCCGTGAGCACCGCTGCGCCCCTCGTCTGCCGCCTCCGGCTGCTGAAGTGCCTCACTCGGCTCCTCCACCACCGTCGTGACACCCCTGTAGGGGTGGCGCCCAGGCCCAGAGCAGCGCCGCCAGATGCCCAATCCTTTTCAGGTGGCGCTCGGTCTGGTCCCGCAGCTCTTCCTGCTGGCGACGCACCTCCGCCACCTGCTCCCACTGGATAGCCGCCGTGTCAGCCATGATCTGGGACAGCTCCTCCCTTCTCTGGCTCTGTTGTGGGCCACAGATCCGTGTTTTGAGCCATCTTTATTTTTACACTGGTCACACCACCACAACAACCCTGCTTCCCCGTGATTTAACACCGCGGGCGTGATCTGCAGACGCCATGCAGGTGCGTCTGCACGGCACCGCCTACCACGCTCCACCACAGTAACATGAAAGTAACGAATGTCTTTATCCTGGGGAATTACTTTTAAGACAAGTGTTCTGTGTAATATGTGCATTCACTTTTTTAACATCACCGATCACAACAAAGCGGGGAACACCTCCAACATGCACGAATGTTCGATCACACTGCATGTAGTTAATGTGCATGGATGTAATGTCTTTGATATGCCGCTGAGAGGTGATGGTGACCCTCAAACTGGAGCCAATGAGAATTGATAAGTGATATTGATAATGAATAATCACTAAACTCTTATCAGTTCCCATCCGTGTTCATTGTTGCTCTGCTTCTCTAAAAGGAGCTGCAGCCTGCAGAATTCCTTGGACCCTTCTTTCCAACACAACCTCGTGTCATATTCAGTAACGCTGTCATTCAAGTTCTTCTTAACATTTTCTGTTTTCATTTATCTCACTAACACTGATAACTTTGTGAACCCTGGACAACCTCTGCAACTTTCTCCTGGAAAGCCAGGACACTGTGTAAAAACATGGTGAATATAAGAAATAACCACGTTCTTAGTAAGCTGTGGACTTACCAACTGTTCTAAGGAACAGCCAGTAACATTACTCTACACTTCATTACAGTAAAGCAGCTTCAGGTGACAGTTATAAATCACAGAGAATAATTTAATTCTCAACAAAAAGCACAAAATAAAAAACATGAGCCATACAAAAGCTGTTAGTGACTGTTGAAAGTTCAAATATTAGGTTGAACTCCTGCTGCTGTTGTAACTGTGCTTTTATAAGCTTGCAGGAAAGAAATCCTCCAGCATATTTTCTTCTCAGTGGCTGGATACTACAGTAGATTATGCTCATGATGCGTACAGTAGAGTGTAAAAGCCAGTGAAGATGTGCAGCTTATTTACACTGACTTGCTTATTTTCTGTGCTCTTGCCCTCTTCTTTTAGTAAATAAACGAAACAGTGAGTACAGATGGACACCTGCTAAAAAAAAGAGAGAAGATCACCGTGGACACAGAAGGACACTAACAGAGATCAACTAAAAGAAAAAAATGGCCTTCTGTCAAGAATTAAGGGGATGGACAAAGGGCCTGCTTTGTAAGGCCGGACCTGGACCGCTGAGTCTGTAGCCTGGGAGCAGAGAGGAGCCGACCAGCTCCAACTCCTGAAAAACAAGCCTTGCTGAGTGTTAGAGACCAAATAGGAAGGTCACGATAAAACATTTTTATTTTTGTAAACTTTTTTAAGTTTATGGTTTCTGAAAAGATCAAACATCACTCTGTGTATATACATATTATATACCATATGTGTGTATTATATAAGTATGTTTAAAAAAAGAAACTGTGTGCAGTTCAAAGAGGAGATGAGGAGACGCTAGCTCCCCGTGACTTTTGAAGGTCAGCCACCATGCCCCACATGTCTTCTGCTGGGTGTGTGTGTGTGTGTTAAGGTGTGTGGGGCAACTGGTCCAGCAGGCCTGTCACTACATAATGAGATTACAGCTTTTTGAGCCTGTCTTCCACTAATAACGTCTGTATCGGTCAGAAAATCTGCCTTTTAAATCCAAAAATACACACAGATAAGAAAAAGGGTTAGGGTTTCCTCTACAAGCTCGACTCAAGTTCCAGCGAGGTGGGACATTAATGACAGGCTGCCTGATGTCACCACAGTCTTGTGGTTTTACTGTGCCGTGGAGTAAAAACTGCTCTTGTGCATTGTGTTGGCACAGGCAGGGTAGGGCTGGGAACAGAGAGTGGGTAAAAAATGAAAAGTGGAAATGATGATGTGCTTCAACACAGCCTTCAGCTTCCACCACTCAAAAGGACTAAGAGAGGGGTTAAAGTGAAAAGTCACACAGTGACAGCAAGTCTGTGTAAACTCTTCTGTTTCTATGGATTCCTGCTGACATCCTTCTGTATTTACACATTGTACTAAAAACACAGCCATGGTGCAGAGTCAGCTGTTGTCATCTACTATTGTTGTAGTCATTGTACTGGCAGTAAGAAGAAAGTATTTATATATAAATATAGTCATTTGTGATCTCCACCTCCTGGACATACGTTTGATTTTTCAGCTTTGACGCAGGACGTGGTGTAAGTGTGATGATGTGTCGTTCTTTCATGTTTCTCTTTTGTTCAGCTACTGAATGTAACTTAAACTTTTTAGGCAGATGGTGTTTTTTATGTGCTTCAAAAGAACAAACAGTATTCTGTATATTTATTACACGTGTAAATGATATAGTAACATGTTTCTGATAATATGCTGGACCTCCTCCTCACGATCACGTCATGTCCCAAAGGTGAACAGACATGTCCTGCTGAAGTGTGAAGTACTACAGAGAGTTTTAGTTGTTTGGTTTGTCTTTGTGTAGCTGAGTCGTAGTGTCATCGTGGTGCTGAGGGTAATGCTGTGGTGAGGAACAGGACAACAAAGAAACACGAGACCAGTCTGAGGTGGGGAAACTTTTAGCAGTGCGTCCTGTTGGAAATGGAGACGCTCTGCTGCAGGACGCCCACATGCACTTGTTTGATTTGTGGGTCGTAGCATGTTTTACCACATTTATGGATATGACGACACTGAAACCTTTACATCTTTATTTTAATTCAGAGGAGGATTTGAGTCTCACTGCACTCTTACTTTAATGCATAGCACTTGGTAATGTAGGTAACATGGTCTATAAGACTAAGTGATCCCATGGACAGTACTCATTTACATCAGTTAATAAAGTGATGGAGGTGGAAACAACTGAAAGGCCACAGTAATCTAACTCGGTGTGACAGAACGAAGGCAACCCAAGCTCATGCTGAGTGTGAACAATTGGCTCTTTGTCTTTTGTCCTTTTTGGACCAATTCTGTCTTTTTAAGCTGATCACTCGCTGGCCTTGGAGTGCCTTTAGTGCTGTGACTCCGTTCTTATGACCGTGGTGATATCATGTCTCCATCATGTTGATGACTGTCCCGGAGACCCAGATTTTACTTCCTCTCCTGTTTTTCTGGTGTTTCAGTGAGGCAGATGTTTGTGTGACAGGATGCACTGTTACACTGTTAGTGCTGCATTTCTTTCTCCTTCACGCAGTGAAAGACTGGTTGTCCGTACTGTTCTCTACATGAATGTCTAAAAACTCTTTCAAAGACTAAATGAGCATCTGTGAATGTGTCTACAGACAGATTTTTTAACGATGCCTCTACCACACCCTCAGCGTGCCACTGCTGAGTTGTTCATCTGGGAAAAAGCTTCTGCAGTGGGATCAGGCAGCTGGACATGAACTGGGACTTAACAAAAAATATTCTAACGATGTCAATCTTAGCAGAGATCAGGTTTCCTCCGATCGCTGCTGTGTTATTCTAATTGTAATTTACTTTTGTTCTTTTTTTCCTTGTTGTTCTTTCTCTTGGCTTGTTTACATGTACTGTATATGATGTTCATCTGTTGCTGGATGGAGAGATTATCTAAAGGTCTGAAGTAGCTTTTAACTCTAGCTGTGGTATTCCCCTGTGGCATGGCCTTTTACCCTCGTCCTTCCCTTCCCCAATCAGAAAATGTGATGTTTGCATTAAGTACACGTACTCAGCAACGAGATATAAAAATCCTCGGGCTTCCTACCAAAACTACTCCCATTTGTTTCTATTGTGTATACCTCAGATACGAGCCCTAAAGCAGCTATTACTCTTAAAGCTCCTGGCAACCAGACCTCATTTACCTCCTCTCCCCCTCTTCCACACTTGAGCCCAACATCCACCCATAAGCCAAAACCACACCTACCTCCCCCGTTAACCCACTGACCTCCACCCTAAAGTCACAGAATACTTGCTGCAAAGACACGTTCTGACAGGTTTAAACTGAAGGACACTACATAAGCCCCGATCCTGCATACAGTTGGTCTGTGGGTGTTTCACCAGTACTGGGATTTGACAACATTTTATTTAAATATCTCATTTTTATCTCCCTACAAGGAGTTATCAAATCTTATAGACAGATAGAACTTTATCAATCCCCCGGGTAGGTTCCTCCGGGAAATTCAGTCATCATCATTATTATTATTATGAATATTATTATTGAGAGTTGTCTTTTAAATACCTCAGTGAGGTTAAGTTATATTGTGATTCATCTCTGTCCTTAATTACTTTAACGCCCACATTATCCAAATAATAATAAAAGATGTCTCTTATTTGTTTCACACAACATCAGGCTCAGTGAGCACAAATCCAAGAACTATGCACAAAACAAAAGCTGGAAGATATTTTAGAGTACGTACATGTATATAACTTAACCCATGCAAGTGAAAACGTGAAGTCCTTACTGGAGTCCTTTGATCAGCCCACTAACTTAGCCTGGAGTGTTGTTGTAAATGTATAGAAATTATACTGTGATCTGCAATATTTACTCTTTACATAACCTTTACAGTATTTCCAACAAGTGTTCTTTCTTGAGTAGGCTACCAAACTGTTTCCAATTCAGAAAACACACGAACAACAATTTAAAGTTGTCATTAGCAGCAGAACCAACTGTTAATTGGAATAACAATGTTATTGCTATAGAAGATCAATATTATTGGCATTTAGATTTGTTACCCATATGCCTCACTTTAACTATGCACTTCTTTCTAAATCTGTTTATGAAATAATTTGGGACAATGGAAGCCAGATCTAGGGCACCTGCTAAAATGGCCCAGGAGATAACGGTAGATTCTCAGCCTCGAGTCTCTGCTGTCACTGTCTTCTCTACACCATTTCTTCCATTTTATAAAAAAAACAACATCAAATAAAACATAATAAAGAATTTCTAACTGCTCTCGAGTGGATAAGCTCGTGATTTTTCCCCAGTGTTCTCCTCTGCTCCGCCAAACACACAAACCCCTCATAATTGTTACATGTGTGCATGAAACAATACTCAAACTAATCATTTCAAAAATGTTGCTGATTTCACCTGTCAGTAAAAAAAAGGGGTGTTTTACAGTACGGCAGAAAACTGAAAACGATTTGGCCTTGACGGTTGGTTTTCAGTCAGGATAAATGCAGACGCTAGTTCATTTCTAGTATGTCTGAAGTTTTATTCAAAATAATATAAATTTCAAACGTATGCACACACGTCAGAAATGCAAACAAAAGACTGTCCTGAATGAATTTGTATCCGGTGATATGATCTGTTTCTCTTCAGCAGTTTTGACTTAAATGATCTGGTTGCCTTTGAACGTTTTTCACTCCTGAATGCCAACAGCCTCCCGGTCCTATGCAGATCCCAAAGCACAAAGGTTTGACTGGTGACTATGGAGTAAAATTTGAAGAAAAAAAGACCTAACTTACATGTTTGCATTTTTTTAGTCTGCTTTTATTTATGTGTTCGAGGCTCCAGTGTTTTCTTCTACTCTTTATGTATCAGTTATTCTTTATGTCAAGAGCAAAAACCTGTATTAATGTGTACAAAGAGACTTTTAATGTGAGACTGAACCTGTGCAAGTGACACTGTAGAAGTACACGTGTGTCTGTGTACTTCTACAGTGTGTGTGTGCGTGTGTGTGTGTGTGTGTGTGTGTGTGTGTGTGTGTGTGTGTGTGTGTGTTGGATGGTATTTCTTTAACTGGTTGATTTATGTGTGCTTTTAATGTGCTTCAAAGAAACAATACTATTTATTACAATATTCGTACATTATTATCACAGTTATTATTACAGTTATTACTAACATGATTATTAATAAACATTTCTTTCCCCTGAAACTCTTCCATTGATTGACTTGGTTTGGGTCAGCGGCATTAGTTGTGTTACAGCAAGCCTGCAGTTGGTGACTGAATATTATGAGATCAGTTCAGTTCAGCTACCTAACATACATAGGTCAAATTAAATGGTAAAATAAATATGAATATGTACTCACAAGCCACTTAGACATACCTGTTCAACTGATCATTAACAAAATATCTAATCAGCCGATCACATGGAAGCAACTCAGTGCATTTAGGCATGCTGACACGGTTGTAAGAACTTGCCTACCTCGTAATTAAACTTAAGAATATGGAGGAAATGGGATTTAAGTGGTGCAACAGTTTCTAGAGGTCAGAGGAGAATGGTGAGATGGCTTCGAGCTGCTAGGAAAGCAACAGTAACTCAAATAACACTCATTACAACCAAAGTATGCAGAAGAGCATCTCCACAGGCACAACATGTCACACCATGAAGCAGATGGGATACAGCAGCAGAAGAGCACGTCAGGTGCCAATCAGAAGAATGGGAAACTGAAGCAACAGTTTCTCTTTGGGTGCCCAAAACTGTACAATAGAAGAAACAGGTTACAAATTTGGCACAAAGAACACAAAAGCACAAAGTGAGCATTGTTTGACCGCCACAGTCTGCTTGACCCTGTCCATCCTTTTCACTTCACTTTGATTTCCCTGTCAGGACTCTTGCTGCAGCATTTTGGATTAGCTGAAGGCTTTTCAGGGAGTTTTTAGGACATCCTGATAATAATGAATTACAGTCGTCCAGCCTGGAAGTAATAAATGCATGAACTAGTTTTTCAGCGTCACTCTGAGACAGGATATTTCTAACTTTAGAGATGTTGCACAAATGGAAGAAAGCAGTCTTACATATTTGTTTAATATGTGCGTTGAAGGACATGTCCTGGTCAAAAATGACTCCAAGGTTCCTCACAGCGTTACTGGAGGCCAAGGTAATGCCATCCAGAGTAAGAATCTGGTTAGATACCATATTTCTAAGATTTTCAGGGCCGAGTACAATAACCTCAGTTTGATCTGAATTAAGAAGCAGAAAGTTAGCGGCCATCCAGGTCTTTATGTCTTTAAGACATTCCTGCAGTTTTCTATACCACTGCAGTGCAGTAGTATAGGAAAGACCAAGAAGCTGAGAATACCAGTGTGCTGTGTGAGAAACATGCAACCTGAGACAATAAGGAGACAGTAATTTAAATTTATATAGTTATACTCGTACTATGTTAGTGTATTATGATTGAGAAACATGGAGTTATGAAAGGAAAAGTATTCCTTTGTAACTGAGTTTAAAAGAGATGCTGTTGAAAGCGTCATGATGTCCATGTGAGGTTGAGCTGATGAAACATTCTGTTAATGTACAATAGCAAACAAACTGAATAAGAGATGAGGGAAAGTATATATTTATATAAGACTGAATACTCATATGTGATTAATGTAAGAAATCATATTAACATACAATACAGGAAAGAAGAACATGTAATGATATTATTCTTTTTATTAATATTATCATACGTTTTAAATTTGTTTTAAATCATGTTGACGTCACAGAGAGAGCAAGGATGTGAACATTGGCTGATTGGATGTCAGCAATGATGATGATTGGATATCCCAATGAATGACCACAGTCCAGAAAGAGACGGGAGTGAAAGAACGACAAGGTAAAAAGTTTTGTGCAAAAGAGATAAGTTGATCTTCAGAAGATTGGATCTAAGAAGTTAACGTTCAAAATATTTCAGCAGACGCCAGAGGCAGGGCTCTAGACTCACCTTTTGCCACAGTTGCACTGGTGCACCAGCACCAGTTAGGCACACACAATTTTTTCAACCTCAGTGAGTTTTGGTTGGAGAGAGATAAAACCATCAGAATCAAGCGCAAAAAAGACATAAACACAAAGCGCGGACCCGACGCATCAGAGTCAGCGAGCTGTCAACTTTCAGCCCCGACGGCGTGTCCGTGTACACTGTAAAATCTAATTAGTTAGTTCATAGAACTCAAAAAAATTAAGTAAAGCTTACTTAAGATGACTGTTAGGACAACTTATTCATTGCAAGTCTGCAGTATTAAGAATAACTGGATATTTCTGACTGTACAATACTAATTGTTTACCTACTGACAAACATTTCAAGTTCAACTAAATGAAAAAACAATGTGTGGTAACCTGAATATGATTAAAAATAATTAACAACACTTTTTGTAATGATGTTAAAATGAGCCCAACTTTTATTTTCAAACACAACAAAGTATAACAGCCAACATACTGGACACTGTTCTGCTGAACAACAAACAATTATATTTCCATCACTGTTATAATCTCACAATGAAACAAAGTCTCAGATGTAATTATTTGTTTAATTATTATTATTTAATTATTAATTTTTAGCTGTTTTTTACACTACATCAATTCGGTTTCAGTGGAAACTTTATAAACTGGATTAAGTTACCTTATAACAATCCCTGCCCTGCAGTTCTCACAAACGGGGTGCGGTCCTCCAACGTCCGGATACTGAAGGGAACCAGACAAGGCTGCCTCCTCTCCCCTTTGCTCTTTGCCCTAGCCATAGAACCATTGGCAGAGGCAGTACGAGTTCAGGCGGACATACATGGTCTATCTGTAGGACAAAGACAGCATAAGATTATTCTGTATGCTGATGATGTACTTGTTGTGTTGACTCAGCCGGAGACATCAATCCTCTCTCTGGTTGAAACTATTAATAAGTTTAGTGAAATCTCAGGCTATAAAATTAATTTCAATAACTCAGAAGCAATGCCATTGGGCAGTCTGAAACAAAAACCACGGGCCCCTTCTCCATTTCCCTTCACTTGGTCCCCACAGGGCTTTACATATCTGGGGATTAGGGTCACTCCAGCCTTTGAACAGATGTATAAAAGTAACTTTACCCCCCTATTTGAGCAAGTCAAATTAGATCTAGAGAGATGGAAGTCCTTACCGTTATCCTGGCTCGGTCGTATCGCTCTTCTGAAGGCTACTTTACCCAATACAGATGGTTCCGACCCTTTTTCCACATAAAGCTATCCAAACTCTAAATGGCTGGTTCAGCTCCTTTGTTTGGGCAGGGAGGAAACCTCGTCTTAAAATATCCACGTTATGTCTTCCATCCTCAAAAGGGGGCCTTGATTTCCCAGATATAAGGAAGTATCAGCTGAGCCCCCATATGCGTATAGCTGCCGATTGGGTACAACAGCCTTCTCCTGTCTGGTTGGATATTGAGAGCTCTGTCTAACTTCCCTTTGAAAAGTTTGCTTTTTGTGGGGAAACTTAAGACCTTAACGATGCTCTGTAGCAACCCACTCACATTATCTACTGTTAAAGCTTGGCGAATGGTTCAAAAACTAGAAGGAAGGTCTCACTTAACATCTCTTTTCACTCCCTTCTCTGATTATCCTCTTTTTCTGCCCAGGACCACTGACCCCGGCTTTCGGAACTGGGCTGCGAATGGTATTTCTACCTTTTCTGACTTAATGGACGGGTCTAACCTCATGTCCTTTGACCAGCTAATCTATAAATACAACATTCATAGGCATTACTTCTTTAGATATTTACAAGTGAGGGACTATATACAGAGGGCTACAGCAATACTCACCAATCAAACTGTCTCTAAATGTGAAAAGCAGATATTTCAGCCAAACCTTAGAACTTCTATAAAAATTTGTTATGGCCTGTGTTAACAGATATATTCTAAAACACTTCTTCAGTAGAGACTCAGAGAAGAGAAACACACAGAATTTCTTGCTAGCAAGGGCAGCCTCCAGAACTGACACTCCAAGAGTGAGGCTCAGAGACTCGCACTGAGGACTGCCCTGGTCTTTATTTATATGCTTCAGTGAGTGTTTGTTCCTTACATTGGAATGTGGAGGTGTAATGTGAGTCTGTTTATCATCTTGTCCAAGTCACTTAGTGTGATGATATCAAAGATCAGTGGATCATAGCACATCTAGTTAAGAAATGATTAAATAATAGCAGAGAAAGTGTGTAGTGAAAGGCAGCTTTAAGAACATGTCTCTGCTGGATATGCAGCTCCACAGACATGCATTAAACCTGCCTAATAACACAAACACATGTAATGAAAATTAGCTTGTTATCTCTTGTGGATCAGGGAAATTATTTTACTGCTATTGGTAAATAATCATCATCATTACTATTGCATTAATAATATAATCTGCAGCATTGATATTGCATTCAGATGTTTAAACAGTGTGTGTGTCTTTCAGAAAGACTAAGTTGCAGGCTGACAGGAAGTTGCAGAGAGTTTGCAGAAGTGAAAGCAGAGTCTAAGTTATTCTGAGGAGCAGGTTAGACGAGGCTATTTGAATTACTAGGTTATTCAAATTGTCTGTTATACTTTTATATTCTTTTATTAAGCTTTTAGTAGAGGTTCTTGATTAAAACATTTATTCAACATAGTACATAGTAGTTTCAGTTAGGTTATTACACATAAGGATGAGCCTCTGGTCTGGTAAAAGGTCAGAAGTGCAACAGGGTGAGATGAGAGAGCATGTAAGGTCAACACATACACACACACACATTAGTTAGACTCATTTATAGGTGAGAGGTTGGTCATGTTTGTCTCTGGAAAGAGGAACAGGTTCCAGACGAGACAGAGACAATGTTCTTTTAAACTGTGTTAAAAGTCATTGTGGTTTTGATTTGACGTATGTATATATTCTGTCTGTGACGTATGAAGGGGCGTCATTAATTCAAACCCTGATGCTATAAAAATCTGTGTATGCTTTGATTAAGTCTGAAGATCAATCCTGTCTGCGTACAGACTGGTCTTCCCACGCGTGTATTCATTAAAATCAATTGTTTGACCAAGATCTTCTGGACCTGGTTGTTTGTACTCTCCTTCCTCAATTATGGAATTCCTTAACGATCTCTCATCAGTGTTAAAATAGTGTAAATTTACAGACACTTGTTATCAAATGCTGAATTTATCCAATGCAAGAAATTGACTCTCTAGGTTGCAGGACAACAGTTTAACTTTTGTGGGAAAAAAGATTCTGGTTTGACCAACCAGTGATCAGACAATAAATTTAGTTGTATATAGTAAATTGGGAGATGCTTCCTGCTTGATTGATGCAGCACAAGTAATTTACTGTATGAGGGAAATTCTATTTTTGTGATAACATTTTGAACATGCATTTCTGTTGTCCTGTCAACTTAGTGGGTTAATAGCTGATATGCAAATTAGTTGATCGTTCTTAGATTAATGAAAGGTGACTGAATTCTAGCACGAGTGAATGGGATGTTTGGAGTTGTTGTGTGGAGTGGAGACTCTAAAACACTGAGTTTCCTGTTTTGATGTGCGAGTGAATCCTGTATTAGATACACAACTCTGAATACATCAGAACAAACTTCTTTTGTGAAGTGCATGACATGTCACATGTTTTATGATGAAGGGAAAAAAGGAAAACTGAATAAAATAGATCTGTGGCCTAAATGAGTGAAAGAGCACAGACCTGGTGATTAAACTCATAGCTAATAGACATTAGGATTATGTTGTGTGTTGTGCAGCTGATGGTTGGTTTGGAGTGAATCTAGCTGATGATTTTTCTTTTGTTGTGAAGTTGAGCCTGCCAATTAGTATGATGGTATGATAAACCATGCTAATGGTATGATTTACCCTCCTGAGATGAGGAGCTTGTGTCATGACTTAACAAGGCCTTTTTATTTTGATACTTTCACAGTGCACTGAAAGTTTTGTTTGCATAATCTCTGTCGTTTAAGCAGATCTGCACGTTAGGAATAGAAAGGCTGACGACACGTCGTCAAGAAATTGTTACAAGTGAGTTTCTCCACATTAAAATGGGCTCAGGAGAAAGCCACTTATTTGGGACAATTAGAAAATGAGAGTCCCAGCCTAAAAAGGATTCAGCGAGGTAATCCGATCTAAAGTTCTTCTTTTTCTTTTTGAAATGACGTCATTTTGCTGAGGGGAAACTAAATGCGACGACGTTTCCACTATTAGCAAAGAAAAGAAGGAAGGAAGGAAGGAAGGAAGGAATGGAAATAAAAACAAACTGACTGACTGGTAAAAGCTGACAAGACTTGACCACGACTCAAGGTTAACATCCACCTAGACAGGACAAAAGGGTGGATGAGTTTATGTGTTTCTTTTTACAGGAGCAGAAAGATGACAGCAACATTCGAGGTTGCGTGATGATTTAACATTTTAAATGCCACTTTCTGTGTCTGTGCATCTACTAGGAGTGTTATTCACTATCTTGTGCTGCGCACAGAGATAACTGTGACAAAGTATGCATACGCCTGCGCAGCGCTAACATTTGCATTTTCTTTTCTACAGCATTACAGTTCTTCATGTGTTTGATCATGTGATTTATAACGAGGACATAGTTAATGTTTTTCTACTACAGGATTTCTGGGTTTATGTGTGAAGAAAACTGTGTTTACAGGTTATGAGTTGGTGATGCTGTTACACTGTGTTGTTGGGAAAATGTGAAGGTTACTTTGATGATGTGAATAACATTCTTTCCACAGCTATGGATGGCTCTTATGGTCTTTTTATGGCACCTCTGGAACCTGTCGACCTGCGCCTGACCACCAATGGTCAATGTGTATTGCTAATGTTTGTTTTTCTAAGAGTGCATGTAGAGGATTCAGCAGAAGCGGACAAGTGACATGAGAAAAACAAATAAGAGATGCAGTGTTTATGGAATAGTTTAATATGGTGCTCATTAGCTGGCCACTTTTGAGCCCATAGTAATATATGAGTGGAGTGACTTTGCTTAAGGGAAGTCACCGATTACATTAATGTTGACTGAGTACATGGGATGATCCATGTCTGAGGCAAATTATGGTAATAGTTGTAGTTTACTGATTTGAGAAAACCTGCACATGACACTTGTCTTGCTGATGTTGAATGCTTATTACTCTTATGATACAATTGTTTACAAGTGTGAAGTTTGATTTCACTTCCAGATCTTGTTTTCCAGGCCATGATGGTGTGTATGCAGGCTCCTGGCAGAGCCAGGTGTTAAGCAAACTTAATATGCAAAACACGCTAACATCTTTTATTGCAGGGTTACGGAGCTACTCCGGAGGAGACACCCTGATGTTGCCTGGGACTGATCTAGCTAACCTTTTTCTTTAAGACAGGAATCCTAGGTTTGATGAGTTGACTCATGGGAGTGTCCATGCGTCAAGAGGAGGGGTCCAGGATTAACATTAAACAATGTTTTCTATGTTTTATATTGTTGCAGTGATTTGTGTGATTAACAGTTTATTTACAGGTATTAAACCTATGCAAGTGGTGCATCCATGTTCAGATGAGGCTTTGATGGCCTATAAGTGAAGTTCACTGAACTAAAGAATGTGGTTTGATGATTGTTGACATGCTCTCCAAATAGAAGTTTTTCCTCCTAGCAAGGAAATACAGGTGCAGCAGTAATCTCCTGAGAAATCTTCAGAGGCCCAGTGAGAAGCAAGAACCATTCCAGGCATAGCTGACAGCCCAGGCAGTGGTTGAGGTCAAAGGTCGAGCTGTTGGGGCCCATCATGAGATCAGACTTTGAGCCACAGCAAGGTAACCATGAAGCTGCGTTGGAATGAGAGTCTGTGCCAAGGGGGCTTTCCAGAGGCCAACAGAGGAGATTGTGGACAACAGACGGGCACCTGAAGGATGAGGGGAGCGTGCCAAGCTCCATCGACACGCAGAGGGAGTCTAAGGATGACATCATGATTCTGTGAAAGCACAGGAACCAGAAGCTATGGTGGTGATGACAGCAGTTTCCTATGAACATCACCTAATGCTGTGTCTACTATACTGTGCATACGATGGCACACTGAAGACTGCTGGGATCATAACAGCAGTAAGATAACTGGACCCAGCACCCTTTCCACAGAGGGGTTTTTCTGCAGAGGATGGACAGTAGAAGAGCCATAAGTATATCCATGACAGGACAAAGGCAGAATCGGCAAATACAGACTATTATGTCTGTTCCCATATGCCCAGCACGTCAACACACCCCACACTATATGTGTTCCTGGACCAACTCCCAGGGAAGAACTACTCCATGATACTAGCAGAGAGAGGGGGACTTTGCTGTCCTCTTCAACAACACCTGCTACACTTACATACCGGACGATGTACACTCATTAAACATGACTGACGCTGGCTTTGAGACAGATCCAGCAGGCCCAAAATCAGGACTATGTAAGTGATACAAGTGACTGGTTTTCTTGGCTTTACACTGGCTCCTGGTTACAGGTGCTAAAAAGACTACTCATCGGAGTTGGGATATTTTTACTTTTATTTTGTGTCTTTGTAACGTGTATATTGCCATGTCTAAAACTCATGATTAACCGCATAATATTTTCTACTGTTGCTGCATACATAGCCATGACAAGTGATGATGATAATGACCCCGACCTGTTGGAACATGAAGACTTTGTGTGATTAATGACGTGTGACAGAAAATGTACAACAAGATGTTACATACTGATATCTCACTTAAAGTTATACTGACAACAGGAGGGAATGTCAATGGAAAATTGTACTTAGTAGTCAGTATAATCTTTTAATGATATAAGTTTGCATATGGTAGAATACTGCATGTAATCATTTGTGTTTAGAAGTATATAGTTGGTGGCATATTGAAAGAATGTCTCATCCTAGGAGGTCTGTAACATTCCAGGGTGTTCTGGCGTTCACCCCCACATCCTAGGAGTATGGGAGAGGTCTGTACCTTGTCTTATTGTTTTACGGTAGGATTAACGTAGCTATGTCAGTTTTAGTCTAAGTGCTTTTTTACATATAGATGAACTGTTGGATTTTCCAGACCAGCAGGTTAAGGGAAGTCGTTTATGGGGCACACACTGACACACACAACACACACACACACACACACACACACAACACACACACAACCACACACCACACACCCCCCACACACACACACACACACACACACGT